>NW_027507686.1:122950322-123161385 GCF_037356315.1 Lithobates pipiens
TTGAAGGGATGAGGTGGATTTTGCTGGCTGGGCATTGTAAGAGTCGCAGATGCCTTGACAGGTGCAGACAGAAGCTCTAGCTTCTCCAGATGGATGGGGGGTGAGGTGAGGGAGTTGCCTGGGGGGATAGTAACTGAAATCTGGGGGAGGGAGGCACAGCCCACTCCAGCACCCCCCTAGATCTGGCCATGGGCACAAGGGAAATTCACCCTGGTAGATTCATCCAGGCTCCCCACTAGGTGCGGAAGTCTTATCCTATAAAAGCGCAAGGGGCATAGGAGGGCAGGAGGAGTGAAGCTGTATCACTTTACTGCCTACAGTAAGGGATCTGCTGCCGGAACTATAGCGGCAGCATCAGAAAATGTGGCTGGCTGCTAGCTTACTCCGTGGCTGCAGTCCTCAGAGGTCGGTCTTGGAGTATACTAATCAAAACAGCTCCTCTCTGTAACAAAATGGGACGTCCACAAGCAGTGTCAAACGAGGGGTGGGAAAAAAACAACATAAAACTTCATCCACCATGGCAAGTGGGGAACTAGTGAAACTATACCCACACAAAAAAACAGCAGTGCGTGAAAGACCACCACGCACAGGGTACCCTCAACAGGAATGATCCCCAAGACCGCTGCAAATGCGGAAGTAATGCAAACAGTGCATTAACATAACAGTACTGCGTTTTTATCGAAAAAAACAGGAAAAAACACGAATTGCATAGTCAATTGCAACTACACGGCCACCTGCAAAACTTTGCGGCCAAAACAAGCATCAGCCGATGCACTGACGTCTACCTTGTAGAACTTGGTAAACGTAGGGACAGACGACCAGGTCGCCGCTTTACACACCTGAGCGACAGACGCTTGGTGTCAGAAAGCCCAAGACGTTCCTATTGTCTTTGTGAAGTGGGCCGTGACCAGAAAGAGGGGCACCTGCCCCTTCAAGGCATATCCACCTGGAAATGGTGGCTGACGAGACCGCCATGCCTTTCTTTGGACTAGCCACTGAAACAAACAAGGACATTCCATCTTTGTAGTAATATATGGTATATAGTTTGTGCTGATCACCTTTTTTATTTATCTTTCAGGACAGCCACCACAAGAGGATAAGTGAGCACTCGCCATTAGGGAAGGCCTACGAAATACCTTTTTCCCAAAGCACTGCTCTTTTGCCAACAGGCCCACCCTGTAATGTTTAACGAAGATTGTGAAACTGGACCACGTTGCCGTTCTGCAGATTTACTCTGGTGTCGCTCCAGCCCTTTCTGCTTCAGAAGCTGCCATCCCATAGCTCTAGTGGAGTGTGCCTTTGTGCATATGGGAACCTCTTTGCCAGCCAAAAGTATATGCTTGGCCAATGGCTAACCTAAGCCACCTAGCTATGGTACGTCTGGAGGCCTTATAAACCTTTTCTTGCCCCCAAAAATAAACAAGGAAGACATCTTCCTGACCTATTTTGTTTCCTTTACGTATTGAAGGATGCAACGCCTTACATCTAACATGTAAAACTTACATCCCCTCTCATCTGAGGGATTGGAACATAATCTGGGCAAAACTATTTCTTGGCTTCTGTGGATATTTGAAGCCACTTTTGGTAAAAAGGTCAGATCGGTTTTGAAGACAATTCCATCCAGGAAAAACAATGAAAAAAGGAGGTCGAATTGATAATGCTTCTAGCTCACTGACCCTCCTGGCAGTGGTTATTGCCACCAAAACGTTTTTCAGAGTTAGACATTTTAAGGAGCACTCTTCCAGAGGTTCGAAGGGACCCCCCCCCCCACTAGGGCCTGCAAAACTAGAAACAGATCCCACTTCAAGAAGGGTGGCCCCTGAACCGGCCTCTGCCTACCCAGTGCCTTGAAGAATCTTACCACCCACAAGTTAGTGGTCAGCGTTTTTTCCAAATAGGCACTGAGGACTGAGACTTGACTTTTAAACATGCTTACGGCTAAACCCATGTCTGCCCCGCACTGCAGGAACTCCAACACTACACTGGGACTCTGTACCTCAAAAGGAGCTTTCCACACAAGTCACTGAATCGCTTCCAGGTATTTCAGTATATCAGGCTCAGCAGAGTGGACACTAACCAGTCTGAGAAGCCTTTCGATTTTAGCAGCTCTTCCTCAGTAACTCTACCTGAGGACAAAATACCTAGTCGTTTCCGAACCGAGAACCAGGGTATTCTGGGCCAGTGCAGTGCCACAAGAATCAGAGTTGTGTTTTCCATTTCTGAAAACAGCCAAACAGCAGGGCTGGTGGGAGGGGAGGCATAGCATCTGGGGAAATGCCAACTTTGCATTAGGGCATCCAATGCAGGAGCACCTTCCGAGAAAAGAACAGCGGAGCTTTCAATGCGAAAAGGTCCATGTTCGGGGCCCCCATCTCCTAGTTATCAGTTTGAAGAGCTCCTGGTTCACAACCTAATCGCTCTCCTTCAGGATTCTCCTGCTGAGAAAGTATGTCACTGTTTTTCTCCCCTTTTAAATGCACCGCTGAGGGACAAAGCGTTGTGTTCGGGTGGAACTCCTTGTTCCACCCTGTTTATATACAGAGTTGTCCAAATATTTTTGTATGTGGTGGCCCCACAGTTCCCCCTGGAAGGCCTTGAGTGCTAAGGACACTTCCTTACAGTTATATAACCTTTGGAGTTCCTCTCCCTTCCAAGTGCCTTGTGTTATCAGGGGCCCCAGGTTTGCACCCCATCCCCTGCCGATTGCGTCCGTGGTCATGATATTGGTAACTGGAATTACCCACAGCTAGCCCTTTGACAGGTTCACAGTCGCCCTCCACCACCAGACAGATCTTTTTACCTGCAGTGGTATTCTAACAAGGGCATCTAATGATGTCTGACTGTGGTTCAACACCTTCAATATGAAGCTCTGCAGGCGACGAAAACGCAGCCCCGCCCATCGTACTGCTGGGATAGTTGAAGTTAACAGCCCCAGCGATGACATTACTCTCCTTTTATTGTGACTGGCTGGTTGCCTTGCAGCAATCTTATTGTGCTGTTTATCTTCTGCACCTTTTCTTGTGGTACAAACACTCTGTTGTTTGGAGTCCAACAGATACCCCCAAGTAAGTAATGCGCTAGGAGGGCACCAGATTGGACTTCAAGGTTTAACTGCCACCCAAGGCCCCTCAAAGTCCTTAGTGAATTTCAGATCGCAAGTGAACTGTTCTGTGGAAGCACCAAAAAGTAGTAAGTCATCCAGGTAGGCGATTATCGAGATGCCTCTGATGGTCCTGAGCCTCCCTCCCTCCTCCGACCACCCAGAAGGAGCCCCCCTCTGGTATCCATAGATTCCCTTGGACCCATCCCAACTTGGAACTGGTACAAAAATGCCCTGGGGTGAGAGGTGGTTCAGAGCCTCTTGCAAATCTGACTGCTCTTGGAAAAAACCAAAGGTAACTACCAATGGACCAACAGCCCACACTTCTTCAGAATGTGGGTCTCAATAGCCAACCTTTAAATTTAGCTTTTGTAAGGTAGGCTGGAATACCGGACCTTGCAAGAGAAGGTCTGGACGTGGTGGTAAGGTCCATGAGTCTCCTACCGCCATCTTTTGAGCTATGCATACCAAGATCTTCTGTGCCACAAGAATTACCGATTTCCCTTCCTGCTTGATCCTGCAAAGCAGTCGTGGAGGCAGCAGAATAGGAGGAAATGCATAAATCAGTGAGAACCGATTCCCTGGGAATACAAAGGCATCTGTGGACGCAAACAGATCTACGCCTGGGATCCCCCATCTTCGGCGCATTGGCAGAAAAAAATAAAAATCGGGGTAAAGGAACATTCTCCTGGGAAAAACTGCTGGTGACTCAAGTAGTCTGCCTGCCAATTTTCTATTCCCAGAATGAAGACTGCCGATAGGCAAGGTACATGGTTTTCTGCCCAAGTTAAGATATGATTCACCTCTCTCTGGGCTGCACGACTCCTCATGCCCCCCTTGGCAATTGATATATGCCACTGCTGTGTCATTATCGGATTGGATCCTGACAGGACAATTCCGTAACCTGAACGTCCAGGCCCTCAGGGCCAAGCTCTCTGCCCGTATTTCTAGAAAGTTGATGGGCAAGGTCATTGTTACCATCATCCAGGAAACTGGTAGGAAAGATTTTCCCTTCTGCAGATTCTTGGTTATCAACCACCAACCAAGGCTTCAGCGCACCCTGGAGACAGATACATTGGGAAATCTAGGACTTGGATCTTCTTGTTCTAAGCCGATAAGATACAGTTTTTGCAGCAGCCTCAAATGAAACAGAGCATAAGGAACGGCCTCAAATGAAGCCACCATCTTTCCCAACAACCTCATGCAAAGTCGAATAGAAGGATTCTGCTTTGCCTTGACCACCTGAATCAGTTCCTTTATGGCCCTGATCTTTGCCTGGGGCAAGAATACCCTGGGCTGTATCAATAATCAGACCCAGGTATTCTAATCTCCTTGATCGTTTTTTTAAGGAGGATTTCTCTAGGTTGAGAATCCAACCTAGGTATTCTAGGTAATGTAGGTAATTAGAAGACTCTGGACGGCCACACTCCAAAACAAAATCGGTGCCTTTATTTAAAAAAAAAAAATCACAGGAGAACTACAAGTGACATCACAGCAAGAAGCAACAGCTAACGCGTTTCACACTACAGAGAGTGCTTATTCATATCTGACAAACATGAGGGCAAACAACAAATAAATAGGGTATTGTAATTTGACAAGGGGGCGGAGCCATGTAATGATCCAATCAAAAAATGAAAACATCACCTGGTTCCTGGCCCACCTAGTCCCCCTGATTCCATTTGACAAAAAACAAAAGGCTTTCAGTGTGAATCAAACAAGACAATCAGTGTTTTTGCAAAACCAAGACCTTGATCAGCATCCACTGGATGGAGCAAGGTGCATACATATATTCTTATAAATTTAATAAGCTCTAAAAAAAAAAAAGCAAAAAATGTGTTTGTTATGTGAAAAAGAAAAGAAAAAAAGTAAAAAGAAAAAAAAAAAAAAAAAAAAGGGTATTCCACGTAGTTGACTGTGGATCATACTTTGGTCCAAGCGGGCTACCAACTGTTCTATCAAGAGCAGATTATCTAGGTAAGCTATAATCGTTGAATACTTGGAAACACATCACTAATTGGATTTTTTCACAGTGTTTATGGACTTTTTCATACATCATATGTTCATTCATTAGAGACTTTAAGATTCTGCACTTGTCATAGGGTGATATTAGTTTGACAAGGTGTTTGTTGATGGTGCTAAATGTCCCAGTTGGTTATTCATATATAAATTGTTTTTGCACTGGTCACAGGGTGACATCAACATTCATAACACTATCACTTCATTTATTGTTTTCTCTTCAGTGAGAAATACTGTTTTATTATTATTTTTTGCACTTATGGTATTTATTTTGAGCGCCACTATTTAGTCCACAATTGTTTCTATTTGAATAGAGGTTTAAATACTGTTCACATATTTTGTTTCATTTAAGTGGCAGCTGTAGGAATTACTTTGCACTTATTCAGGAGCACAGTGGTGGTAGCACAAGTGAGGGCAGGTTGTACTTGTGGACCATCAGCTTGGAAGCTATAATCGTTATACCTTGAGCCCCTAATCCAGCTACAGGAGGGGCCAGGATCTTTGTAAATACTCGAGGTGCAGTAGCTAGACCGAAAGGCAGAGCTACAAACTGAAAACGAAGATTTTCTACCTCTCAAAGTAGATATTTCTGGTGAGTGGGAAATATAGGTACATGGGAGGTATGCATCCCTGATGTCTATTGACGGCAGTCTTTCTCCACCGTCTAGGACGGAGACCACTGATCAGATTGACTCCATGCGAAAAGAGCGGATATTCAGAAACCGGTTTAGATCTTTGAAATCTAGAATGGGTCTGACATACCCATTTGGTTTTGGTACCGTAAAAAGGTTTAAATAAAACCCCAATCGCTGCTCTTGCATGAGAACCACTAAGATCAATTTTTGGAGACAAAAGATGGTCCAATGCTTTAAAGAGAGACTTCGTTTCCTCTGGAATCTGAGAAAACTAGGAGACGGGACTTTCGGAACTCAAGCTTGTACCTTAGAGTTATCTGTGTATAACTGGTATTCCCAGGTGGTCCCCCATCCAGGTACTTACTAGGCCCGACCCTGCTTAGCCTCTGAGATCAGACGAGATTGGGCCCTTCAGGGTGATGTAGCCGTAGGCTCCCGACACTCTTCCTACCAGACCCGTGAGAACTGCAGAAGTCTTCCCCTCACTTCAAGCGAGCGGGGGCGCCCCCTCATAAGGAGGCTTCAGTTTGCCTCTTGAACTTGATGGCAGGGGCCATTCTGACTGCCTGGAGGCAGATGCTCTTGACACTGGAGAAGGAGCTTGTTTAAATGAAATACAATTACTCCTCTTCCTAACCAGCAAAAGGGTACTTTTTCCACTACAAATTTTTTGGATGTATTTATCCAAATCATACCCAAACAGCTGTTCCCCGAAAAGGAAAACTAGCCAGGAGCTTTGCGTGACGCTTCGGCTGACCAATCTTTCAACCACGAGATTCTATGCCTATGCACCAGCCCAAGTGTAAGGCGCAAGGCTTGAAGAATAGAATCTCTCATGGCATCTATTGCCAAACATAATGCCGCTGGTAATGCAGCTAAATCCTGGCCTGCTGATCAGGAATAACCGTGAGCACCTGTTTAAACTGGTCTCTCAATGATTGACATACACCAATAGCTGCTAGCACAGGTTGAGACATCAGAGAAAAAGTTGTTTTTTTGTTTTGTTTTTTTATAATAGGAATTCCAACTTCTTATCCGTTGGATCCCTAAGAATATGAACATTGTCCACCGGACAAGTCAAACTTCAAAGAGGATATAGCAGCGACAATTGCTGGTATCTCCCACTTCTTAGTGAATTTTTCCTCCATAGGATAAAGTGTTAAAGAAGGAAAAAAAATGCTTATCTGGGGGATCCCACTCAGAATACATAAGTCTTTCCAGCAATGAATGGATAGGAAAGGCATGCGCAGCTTGGGGAGGCTTTAGAGAACCCAAACAAAAAGTGGGCATATAAACCAATTCAATGAAGAGTAGCAAAAATGCACCATCAATCTTTCAGATTATGAAGCAGATCCCTGTGGATTTGACCCCTCAGAAAAGGAGTCATCAGCCTCTCCATGGTCTCCTGAGGGAAATTCAACTTCTCCTGCCCCCAGATCCTCAGTTTGAGGGTCTTGGGTAATGGAAAGGGACCGGTCACATTTTATCCCATTCTGGGATGCGATTAAAGCCGATAGCCAATCCTATTATGGCTTGAGGAAAAAAACATATCCAGTAATAGAGACAGGGGCTGCAGTATTGAAAACAATTGCAATATTTGATAGCCCTGATGGCTCACTCTGACCGGCCAGCCCCTCTCAGGGGAGGATGCCATTGTAGAGATGAGTTAGGGGTTATTTGGAGCTTGGAGTCCCTTTTGAGCCCTTTTTGGGATGTTTCTACCTCCCCTTCTGACCATAGCCTGATGCACAAATGCAGAGGTACTACCAGAAGAAATAGCATTCACTGCTTGAGCAAATAGTCCATTTTCCCGCAGGCCTCCGATCCGACGGGTTTGGCGTGTGTGTGTGTGTGGGGGGGGGGGGAAGGGCGGCGAGGAGGAGGGCTGTGACAAAATGCTGTACAGAGGTGATGGAGAACGGAGAGGCATACGCCCCCCAACAACTTACCGGAGTCCTGTGACTGCTAGCCAGAGAAAGCTGCAGCTTCTGTGCTGACAGCATGATCTAAGAAAGCGTGACAAGGTACGTGCTCTATACAGCCCCCCGTGGTGACTTTTATGCATGACAACATTTACTTTTTAAAGGAGATAATTCATAAGAAACTTTAAAATTCCTTAGAAATCTCCACTTACCTTTCCCGCCACCGGGATTTCTGTGGTAAATCCAACAGACCCAATCTTTACCCCTCACAGCGGGCTCTCCATTTAAAAAACCTTCAGGAACCGGGGTCCCTTTTTTTGGGGGATCCGCACTCCTGAACCCGTAATAGCACCCCGCCAGAAAAAAACTTACGACTGAAAAAAACAAAAGCACTGGATCTCGGGGTCCATCTCTCTAGAAAGAGAAGTGTTACGAGCTAAACCTCGTTTTTCCACCACGAGGCCCGGGTACCATTCAATTCGGCCTAAAAAGATACTTTGAATGGATCTGGCTACATAGCTAGCACCAACAAGGATTGCTCCAGTGGAGCTCAGCACAGCACATCTTTACTCATGACCAACACCTTAGACACTGGCGAAAAAACTGAGGTACTCCCAGTAGTGGGATGGGTTATATAGGGAGTGCTATTGTCCATCACCTGAAGGTGGCCTATAACCCCTATAGTGATTATTATGGCTCTGTGCTCCGTAATGTACGATTAAGAAATCCTTTCAGGAATGACCCAGTTGCACATTCTATCTGTTCATGAACAGCAAAGGCTTAGTAGACTTTAGTGCCCAAGGGGCGTGGCGAGAAGGAGGAGAGTCCACTTGCAGAACGCCATGGCTTTTTCTGATAGGGACAATGAGCTATTCCTTATTAGCTAGCATATTGCAAGAAGCTCCCTTTTCAATATAATAACAGTGTGGTGGAGAGAAATCTTCTGCAACTTCCTCCAACGCTACTTCTATGTCTTCTTCATTACTCTCCAAGTCAGTGCCATCTAAGATCAGCAAATCAGAGTCCGAATGTGGTGGAGGAACTGGAGTAGCAGAAGAGGTAGGGCATTTTCAGCTTTGGACAAAGATTGCTGAATAAAGGCCATATTCTGTTCAAAAAATTGTGAACACAGATGCAGAGGATACCCCTTTGGTCAAATAGGCTGCTTGTTGCTAGCCTGAAATAGAGCTAGAATCTGATGCTGAAGCCTGTATCATGACACTTCTTGCCCTGGCGCAAGGGATGCATCATCTGAGGCCGAGTTTTGAGCTGGCCTTTAGCTGAGCAAATGTTCACCTGCTGTTTGGAGTTTGCTCCAATCAGTCAATTAAAACATGGCTTAGAGCTACCAGTGAGGGACTTGCACTATGGGCAATCACAGAGTAGAGAGTGTGGGAGTTTGGGGTAAACATGTCCAGTAAGATTACCCATGTGTAGAATGCCCTGTAGTGAATACTCGTGGCAAAAAGGCATAAGAAAGCTCCTGAGTATCTTATAAGAGCTCTAGGCAGAAGTGCCATTAAAGTGTTCGACCAGTGGTGTGATGTAACACCTGGTCATCCAGTTGAGACTGAGCTCTGAGTGGATGATTTTTATCAAAAGTTTGAAAAGTTAACACTGTAGCAAAGACATTCAAAGCATAGCCCAGTAATAAACAGTTCAAACCTTCAATTATACAGGGTGATTATGTCTTACCTGTACAAGACAATGGACTGTATATAAAGTCACAGGGTTCCATTGTGATGGACCATGGCCCCGGACCTATACAGCACCCTGAGGCTAACTTAAGGTACCAAGAGGAGCAGTATCCAGTGCCCAAAGCAACATTATGGGCCACCCCCATCCTGGTACAGCTCCCAAGGTCTTACCATGATGGTGATACCAGCAACATGATTGAGGTTACAACCATGATCCGGGTACATTTTAGAGGCAGCAATTGGGTCAAGCTGGCCCACACAAAAGATTTTCTTTACACCACTGTGGGTGTTGTATAAACTGTATGTGGCATCAAGTGCATACAGTACTGTGTTTGGGCAGCAGTACAGAAACTTTCTATCTGCTGTGGTAACAAAATTCAGTGCTACTCAGCTATTCATAGGAATAGAAATGTAATTTTAATTTATGTATACAAGGCTTCCTCTGAATAGTTGAGGTGCAGAAGTGGGGAGATGATCTCCACGTCAGCCGTGACTAACTGAGCAGCACTCAGCACAATTTGGGCAGCAGTCAGGAAGCCAATGTATGATTGCCAGAACACAGCACTGTATATTTTATGTAGCTGATGCCTCATACAGTTTATAAACGTATGCCAGCTAGAGCATGTTTTAGTAAACAAAACAGTCAGTTTGGGCCAACATAGCTCATACAAAATATTTAAGGCGATAGCAAAGCTGGAGGTAAGCTTTAACCACTTGCTTACTGGGCACTTAAACACCCTTCCTGCCCAGACCAATTTTCAGCTTTCGGTGCTCTCACACTTTGAATGACAATTACTCAGTCATGCAACACTGTACCCAAATTAATTTTTTGTCTTTTTTTTCCCCACAAATAGAGCTTTCTTTTGGTGGTATTTGATCACCTCTGGGCTTTTTATTTTTTGTGCTATAAATGAAAGAAGACTGACAATTTTGAAAAAAAAAAAACGCATATTTCTTTGTTTCTGTGACAAAATTATGCAAATTATTATTTTTTCTTCATAAATTTTGGCCACAATTTATACTGCTACATGTCTTTGGTAAAAATAACCCAAATTAGTGGATATTATTTGGTCTTTGTGAAAGTTAGAGAGAGTCTACAAGCTGTGGTGCGAATCATACAAAATTGATCACATCTGATGTACTGGTGGACTATCTAATTTCTTGCGACCCGAACAAGCCAGGAAAGTACAAATACCCCCCAAATGACCCCTTTTTGGAAAGTAGACATTCCAAGGTATTAAGTAAGAGGCATAGTGAGCTTTTTGATGTCATTTTTTTCCCACAATTCTTTGCAAAATTAAGATTTTTTATTTTTTTTATTTTTTTCCACAAAATTGTCAGTGTAATAGGGTTTTTCTCTCACATGGCATGTGTATACCACAAATGACACCCCCAAAATAATTCTGCTACTCCTCCTGAGTATTGCAATACCACATGTGTGGGACTTTTTCACAGCCTGGCCACATAGAGAGGCCCAACATGCAGGGAGCGCCATCATGTGTTCTAGGAGCATAAATTACACATCTAACTTGTTGACTACCTATTACACTTTTGAAGGCCCTGGAGCACCAGGACAGTGACACGTGACACCGACATGGCACTGATGGCACTGATGACAGATGGTAATGATGACAGATGCCACTAATACGTGGCACTGACAGATGGCACTATGTGGCACTGATGACAGATGGCACGTGGCACTAATACGTGGCACTGATGACACATGGCACTAATAGGTGGCACCGATGACAGATGGCACTAATATGTGGCACCGACGCGTGACACTGATGACAGATGCCGCTGATAAGTGGCATTGATGACACGTGACACTAACAGATGGCACGTGACACTGACAGGTGGCACTGATAAGTGACACTGACAGGTGGCACTGATAACAAATGGCACTGATGACAGATGGCACTAATATGTGGCACTGATGACAGATGGCACTGACAACAGGAGGCACTGGGGACAGATAGCACTAACAGGTGGCACTGGGGACAGATAGCAATGGGGAGGATGGCACTGGGCGAGGATTGCACTTTTTTTTTTCTTACGGCCGCTGCAGCCGTTCATCTGTCCCTTCTCACACGCTGTCTGTGTGAGGAGGGAGAGCGGCGCTGAGAGATGATCTCATATGTTTACATGAGATCATCTCTCATTGGATAGGCCGATCGCACTGTAAACGGCCGCTGTGATTGGCCGTTTACAGCGATCTGTGACTGGCTGTGTCCGAGGGACACGGCCAGCACAGAACTTCCCCGATGCGCGCTCGCGGAAACACGCATTGCGGAAGTAAAGCAGGAGGACGTCCAGGGACGGCCTCCCGGCAGTTAGCATCCGCTCTGTAGCCGTCTTTCGGCTATAGGGCGGGCGCGAAGCGGTTAACACCTTCCTGCACGGCCCATACCAAATTTACAGCCGGGCAGGCCTTCTGTCCTTCTGAGTGAACGTCTGGTGGCTTTCACTCAGGTGAACATACAGCCAATGACTGATCACTATACCGGCCCACTGCCAGTATCATGTGATCGTTGTGACCAATTGTAAATGACAGGTGGCTTGCTTTCTTGCCATCCACTGTATACAATTGTGTTTCTAGCTGTTATTGGTCAGAGTGACCACATGGTACAGGCAGGGCCAATCACAGCCCATCTGTACCATGTGATTAGCTTTGGCCAATCACAGCTCATTACAACAATAGACACTAAACGAATTTGTTTCATTCAGTAAAAATGGTTGCTTATACCAATAAAAATGTATTGGTATAAGCAATCATAATGTGTAAAAAAATAAATAAAAATCCTGATCACTTCCCTACAGTAGTACAGTTACCATGGTAACATTGTATCGCTCTGGATAATGTGTTAAAAGAAAAAAAAAATCATAAAAAGAAAAAGGAAAAAAAAGAAAAATGATATATATATTTTTTACATACAGTACTGTCACCAGTTGTCCCTGATCACTGTATTGTGACAAAAAAAATGCCAACTTCAAAAAACTTGCCATGCCTCCTACTAAATACCTTGGACGGTCTACTTTCCAAAAAAGTGGTCATCAGGAAATGAGACTGTAAGTACATTATGATTGATCAATTTTTAGATATACAGTATATACCATAGTTTGTCGACTCTATAACTTTCCTACATACTAAATAATAAACACAGATTTGGGTTATTTTCACCAATGAAATGCAGCAGAATACATTTTGACCTATTTGCAAAATGTTATAACAAACGAAGAAAACACATTTTTTCCTCACAATTCTTGGCCTTTTTTTGTTTATTTAGCAAAAAATAAAAAACCCAGTGGTGATTAAATACCACCAAAAGAAAGCTCTATATGTGTGAAAAAAAATTATAAAATATTTTTAGCCCCCTGTACACAGTCGGACATTCTGACCACAAAATCCGTTGGAAAAAAAAATCCTATGGATTTTGTCCAAAACTGGTGTTGCATACACACGTCGGACAAAGTTGTTCAAAAATCTGATCGTTCGGAACATGATCACGTTCAATCATTACAACGGGACTATGTTGAGGCTACTAGCCAATAGCTTTGGTCTCGTAATTTGATCTGAGCATGTGTGGCAATTTGTCCGATCGTAAGTTTCTACAAACGATCGGACAAAGTCCGATTGGATTTTTTTTGTTGGAAAATTTGAGATCCTGCTCTCAAATTATTTCCATCAGAATCTCGATAGAAAAAAACCCATAGAGCCCACACACGATCAGATTTTCCAACAATATAATCCGATCTGACTTTTTCCATCGGAATTTCCAACCATGTGTACGGGGCATTATGGTTACAGTGTTGCATGACCACGCAATTGTAATTCAAACTGTGCTGAAACTTGGCCTGGCCAAGGGGGTGAAAGTGTCCGGTATTAAAGTGGTTATGGTAGGCTGTGTGCAGAAAGGCATAAGTAATGAAACTTCAATTTCTATTTAAAAAAAAAAGTGTGCTGAGGCTTATACGAGTCTATTAGATCCTTGTGGCACAGTCATCAAAGCATATTTTGTGAGTAAAAAGGACTGTGGCATATGTGAAGAAGGAAGAGAAGGGGAGAAGGCTGAGAGTTTATTTACAAAGCCCTTTTAAGCCTCTCCCACAGTTAATGCAATTTGGCAATATTTCAACTACAAATAATAGGGATTAATCCGTACGCATCTTATAGTATCTTTCTAGGGTTATCATCTCAAATATGGTAACCAGCAACTAAACCAAATATAAAAATAAAATTTGATGATGATTACCCCAGAGATGCATTGATTCACATATTTACACCTACTGTATATATGTTTAAAATCAATACCAATACTTTATTACATACCATCTTTTAAAATCCAATTATTTTACAATAAAACACATCCAAGGAGATATATTGTGACAAAAAAATGTCCAAGTTCAAACAGAAGAAAAAGAACCAAAATACATTTCAAATTTTAGATCAGTCTGTTATACTTCTATAAAAACACCAAAATGAAAAATGGATGTCCGAGAAAAAAAAAAATAGCAAAGGCAAGTCCACGTTCCTTATTGCTATTTCAGGGAGAAAAGGGGGAGGAAGGATCTAAAACTTGACCTATAATGAAGTTCAACCAACAAAAGTAAGGTCAGACAAATTTTCCAGAAACATTTTCATACTATAGAGGAATATTCAAATTTGAAATATTTTGTCGATGACAAACCCCATATAATGTTCAGGAGGGGAGTTATTCAGAGATTCATTTGTAAAAAAAAACAAAAAATTTTTAACCAGTTCCCGACCGGCGCGCATCGATGTATGTCGGCAGAATGGCACGGGCAGGCATATTGGCGTACAGGTACATCCATTTTTATATGCCGTCCTGCCATCGTGTGCTGGTCGGGACCCCCGTGAGTCCGGTCACATCATAGCACTGATTGCTGTATAAATGACAATGGTCCCAAAAATGTGTCAAAAATGTCCACTGTGTCCGCCATAATGTCGCAGTCACAATACAAAAAAAAAATTTAAAAAAAAAAAAATCGCTGATCGCCTCCATTACTAGTAAAAAAAATAAAACTTAATAAAAATGCCATAAAACTATCTCCTATTTTGTAAGCGCTATAAATTTTGTGCAGACCAATCAATCGCTTATTGCAATTTTTTTTTACCAAAAATATGTAGAAGAATACGTATCGGCCTAAACTGAGGGGAAAAAAATGTTTTTTTATATATTTTTGGGGGTATATTTAGTATAACAAAAGTAAAAAATAATGCGCTTTTTTTTAAAATTGTCACTCTATTTTTGTTTATAGCACAAAAAATAAAAACCGCAGGGGTGATCAAATACCACTAAAAGAAAGCTCCATTTGTGGAAAAAAAAAAAAAAAGAAGACGTCAATTTTGTTTGGGAGCCACGTCGCACGACCGCACAATTGTCAGTTAAAGTGACGCAGTGCCGAACCGCAAAAAGTGGTCTGGTCTTAAGCCAGCAAAATGGTCTGGTCTGAAAGTGGTTAAGAGAGGGGTCAAAAAACACCTGTGGTTTCCGACCCAAGGGTACATACACTACATTACCAAAAGTATTCGGACGCCTACCTTTACACTAACATGAACTTTAACCACTTTCTTACAGGGCACTTAAACCCTCCTCCTATCCAGACCAATTTTCAGCTTTCAGCGCTGATGCACTTTGAATGACAATTGCGTGGCCATACAACACTGTACCCAAATTACATTTTTATTTTTTTTCCCCCCCCAAATAGAGCTTCCTTTTGGTGGTATTTGATCACCTGTGTGTGTTTTTTTTTATTATTTTGTTATAAAAATTTTAAAACGGGTAATTTTTGTCTGTCATTGATATATGCTGATGACTGATGGGCACTGATAGGTGGCAGTGATGGGCACTGATCGGTTACACCGATAGGCAGCATTTCTAGGTGGCACTGATTGGCACCACTGGTGGGCATTGATAGGTGGCACTTGTGGGCTGTCAGATGGCATAAATAAGTCACAATTGCCTCTTCCTTTTCGGGACCGATGTCCCTTTAAGATGAGACAGTGAGCGGCTTTTTTTTCTCCTCCGCTGTCAGTGTGAGGAGAAAAAAAAAAAAAAAGAAGAAGATCACCGAGCTTCTGTTTTGATCATGTGATCAGCTGATCACATGGTAAGGGGCCGGGACCTGCCCCTTACTCGGATCGGTGATCACTTGAGTCTCAGTGACTCGGTGATCACTTGAGTCTCAGTGACTCAGTGATCACAGCGTGTGCAGGGAGCATGCACAGGGGAGGCCATCATATGACGGCCTCCCGGGAATTCAGATCCGTCATTTGGCCATAGCTCGGATGTCAAAAAGTCTTCCTTTTTAATTGCACCTACAGGTAAGCCTATAATAAGGCTTACCCATAGGTACTGTAAATATCTCCTAAACATGCGCTGCTGAGAGAGCTTTGTACTAGGGATGCACCGAAATTTCGGCCGCCGAAACATATCGGCCGAAAATGGCCTTTTCGGCAATTTGCCGAAAGAGAAAAATGGCCGATAATGGAGCCGGAAAAAGGGGCGTTGCCTGAGTGGGGGAGGGGCTCCGCCCACCGCCCCTGGTGCCGCCCATCATGGGGGGTGTATAGTGCAGGAGAGCCGCCTCCGCCGCCTGTTTGATCACAGCACCAGGAACATCACAGCTTTAATTTCAATAGCTGTGTGTTCCCGGCCGCGCCATCACACACACTTGTCCGAGCACTTTGATAGACAGATCACCCGCAGGATTGGACGGATGATCTGTCTATCAAAGTGCCCAGACAAGGGGGAGGGGCTGTGTGTGACGGCGCGGCTGGGAACACACAGCTATTGAAATGAAAGCTGTGATGTTCCCGGCCTTGTGATCAAACAGGCGGCGGAGGCGGCTCTCCTCTCTTCCCTGCACAGGCTGGCTGCAAAATGGGACACAGGCACACTGGCTCAAATCGGACACTCTGGCTGCAAAATGGGGCACAGGCACACTGGCTGCAAAATGGGACACACTGGCTGCAATGGGGCACAGGCACACTGGCTGCAATGGGGCACAATGGCCTGCAATGGGGGACACCTCCTGTACCACGTCCTCTGTCTCTGACCATCTCTTGCACCATGTCCCCTGTCTCTGACCACCTCCTGTACCATGTCCCCAGTCTGACCACCTCCTGTACCATGTCCCCAGTCTCTGACCATCTCTTGTACCATGTCCCCAGTCTCTGACCATCTCTTGTACCATGTCCCCAGTCTCTGACCATCTCTTGTACCATGTCCCCACTCTCTGACCATCTCTTGTACCATGTCCCCACTCTCTGACCATCTCTTGTACCATGTCCCCACTCTCTGACCATCTCTTGTACCATGTCTCCACTCTCTGACCATCTCTTGTACCATGTCCCCACTCTCTGACCATCTCTTGTACCATGTCCCCACTCTCTGACCATCTCTTGTACCATGTCCCCACTCTCTGACCATCTCTTGTACCATGTCCCCACTCTCTGACCATCTCCTGTATAAAAATATTTTTTTTTTAAATATGTTTCGGTATCGGTTTCAGTTTTCGGCCTAGTCTATTTTTCATTTTCGGTATAGGTTTCGGCACCAAAAAACCCATTCGGTGCACCCCTACTTTGTTCTAAGGTATTTCATAATGGGCTAGTATGCAAAGCATACTAGCTCGTTATGCCTTTGTCTTACAGGTTTTTCCAGAAGCACATTTGTGAGGTCAGGTGCTGATGTGGACAAGAAAGCCTGGCCCGAGTCTCCGCTCTAATTCATCCCAAAGGTGTTCTATCAGATAGAGGTCAGGTGCAGGCCAGTCAAGTTCCTCCACCTCAAATTCGCTCATCCATGTCTTTATGGACCTTGCTTGTGCACCGGTGCACAGTCATGTTGGAATAGTAAGGGGCCATCCTCAAACTGTTCCGACAAAGTTGGGAGTATGAAATTGTTTTTTATACTGATGCCATAAGAGCTCCCTTCACTGAAACTAAGGGGCCAAGCCCAACCCCTTAAAAACAACCCCGCACCACAATCTTCTTCCACCAAATGATTTGGACCAGTGGACAAAGCAAGGTTCATAAAGAAATGGGTGAGCAAGTTTGCCTACCTAACCTTAGAGAGCTTAGAATTTATGGGGAGCTTTCCAATTTAAAAAACAACTTTGACAAATCGGTGGCGATGGGTGTCCAAGTGGCCCCTACCCTTTTAACCTTCTTAAAATCCAAGTTTAAATTTAAGTGGTCAGACTGCTCTCTCAAATACCTAGGTACTTATATTACCTGTGATCTCACCCGCACCTTTGAACTTCATTTCCCACTACTGCTGACCAAGGCCCATGTATTTTTTAGAGGATTGGCATAAAGGAATTCACTCCTGGTTCGGCAGGTGCATACTCCCAAAGTTTTTTTGTTTCAAGCTCTGCCGATAAAGATACCATCACAATATTTCAAGCAAGCACACTCGCTTTTTGTGACGTTTATTTCGGTACATTCAAAATCCCACCTGCCCAGACATTACCTTACTTTACCTAAACACTTTGGAGGCCTAGCTCTTCCAGACTTGAGGAACTATTACCTAGCCATACACCTTGGTAGAGTCATTGACTGGAGTCGACATTACAAGACTAAACTTTGGACACAGATGAAACAGGCCCAGACCCCCATGCAGTTGAAAGTGGTTGTGTGGCATTTTGACCGCTTTCCCCCTACACTGAAATCTCACCCCTTTATTGGCACCACTCTCCCCATGTGCTCTAAGAGTATCTTTACAGCTTTCCTCTCCACCAGAGAATCTCTGCCGTTTTCCATATTAGTTAATCCAGCGTTTCCCTCTGGACTTGGACAATTGGAACTCAAGGTACTCACTCAGCCGGGTCTTGACCATGCATCACATTTTAAAGACGGAGACCACTGGCTCTCTCTTCAGTCATATAGCACTCTTTTTAGATTTAATCATGCCCCGACGACCTTTGAGAACTACTGTCTAGACACAGGGATATTGACACAAGTGTTATCAAAAACGTATGCTTTGCTTAATTCTCCCTCTGAGCAGCCACATTTAGCTTTCCTACAGAAATGGGAAGCTGACTTGACACGCACATTTATGGCAACCCAAACACAAAATATTCAATTTGTACAAAAATACAAGAGTCTAACTATAAAATTCTGATGGTGTGGTACTATACATGCCAGTTATTACATATATACTATCCGTACACTACTGACAGTTGGAGATGCCAGGCGGATAGAGGAACAATCTTACATATTTTTTGGGTTTGCCCACTGCTAAATCACTTTTGGGTTTGCCCACTGCTAAATCACTTTTGGACGACTGTACGGACTACTACCCAAAAATGTACAGATCATAAAGTTCCCCGATCTTTCTTTTTACTCCATACCACCAGGATCCCAGCGAAACAATACCAAAAATCAATTATATGACATTTATTAAAATGTAGCCAAGTCCTGTATCCCCCTATTTTGGAAGACACCTCCCTCCATTGGGACTTGGTTGCATAAAGTAGAGGATATCAATAAGCTGGAGGACTTGGTACTTACAGTGCAAAATAAAATAAAAAAAGGAGAATCATTTGAAGGCATGGAAGCTCCAAAACATTTTCATTTTGACCGATGAAGGTGTATCTACTCTTAATTTCTCAGTTCATTTGTTCTCTTGGGTACTACTCTTCTCTAAGAGCTATATTTCTCCTCTCATTTGTTCCTAGGAACCCTTACAAAAACAGGGAACTGAGCAGTTCAGACATGGTCCTGTGGGGCTTACAAAAAGTTTATTAATCAACAAAATGAGACACTGACATTTTGTGGTGGATATGACTTTTATATCATCGTTCCTTACATCTTTGCGATTTCATTAATTTGATCCAATTGTTAGAAACACTGTATATTATTGTATGTGCAATGGACCATGACCTTCTTTTTTTATATGGCATTGATGTACCTGAACTGTACTCTCCCTGAGTTCTAAATTAATAACATTTAATATTTGGAAAAAAAAGTTCATGTGCATGTAAAGGCATCTCAATACTTCTGATAATGTAGTGTATAAATGAGGGCATTACCCTACTGCAGAAACTTTAGAAATGTCGGGTGACTTGGAATTGTAACAAAGTAAAATTCAAACCCCTACACTTTGTTAATTGCAAAATTAAAGGGGTATTATACTTTCTCACATGTGGATGTTTTGGCCAAGAATAAAAAAAAAAAACGTGACTGATAAAAATGGAGGGCGTTTAGAAAACCCAATAGCAAGACATTTTTGTGAATAATCACAGATACAGTAGTGAATCTCTATGCTTTTAGACTCCAGAATCCAATAATGTGATAGGTGGGGACTAGGACAAAAAAAAAATCCTACAGGTTAAACTCAAATGGATTTTTAAATTGAATGTCACGAGGCTTAAATTAAAGCATTAGTTATGCCTCTTTTCTATATCTAGTTCACGGATTTATTAAAAAGAATTTTTCCGATATAAGTCAGAATATGCAGGGTATACAGTGTGTTTTTCTGACAGATATTGGTCATAATTTCCCCTTTTCTATTTGGGGAGATGATGGATATTTGTAATTGAGATTTAAAAAAGATTGTGAGACTCTTTTTAGGTTAAAATCTTTGTATCATTTGTATCAACATTTTGTTAGATTTTTTTGTTTGTTTCTTGTGGTCTGTGTCAAGTTTTTGTACTTGTTTTTGGTTACGTCTCTGCTTTTTTATTTATTTATTTATTTTTTATTTCTGGATCATGTTCCCACCGTGCATTTTTCCATCTGCTGCATTTGTTGGGTCTCCGGTTTGTGTTACAGGTTGTAATGCAAAGGGCGGATATCTGACTTCTGGTTACTGATGTTCGGACCGGGATTGCGTCACTTCCGCAGCCCCTGAAAGGATGATGGTTTTGGCTCTGGTGTCTCCTATATTTGAAGGATGCTCAAGCTGCATCTCTGGGGCCTGGACTTCAAGAATTCAAAGTGATGGGGAAGGGACTTCCCCATCCAAACTGGGGGCAGTTTTGGACATCTATTTGTCCACAGTCCCCTAGTAGGCAGGACTTAGGGGTGGTCCTCAAGAGACCCAGGGATCCATTTAAGGGGGGGGGGGGGGGGACTAGTCTCGTCTTGCAGATGTCTTGTAATCTTTTATTGATAAGAGGACCATTAGTGAGGAGAAGATATATGCTTTTACAACACACAACCCAAACACCAAGAAGTATACTCCTGAATGATCATGACAGTGTCATGACAGTTAAAGCGGGATTCCACCCTAAAGTGGAACCTCCGCTGATCGGATCCCTCCCCCCCTCCGGTGTCACAATTGACACCTTTCAGGGGGGAGGGGGGTGGAGATACCCGTCAAAGACAGGTATTTACACCCACTTCCGGGCATAGACTCCCGTGGGAGTCTACGCCATTTCCTGCCCTGCCGCGCTGTCTGCTGGGACACACACGGGTCCCAGTGACAGCGCGGAGATTTCCTATTGCGCGGCGCAACTCGCGCATGCGCAGTAGGGAACCGGGAAGTGAAGCCGATTCGCTTCACTTCCTGATTCCCTCACCTAGAATGGTGGCGGCAGCAGCCGAGGTGCTGAGCGATTGATCGGCCTCGGCTGCCGGCATCGCTGGAACCCGGGACAGGTGAGTGTCCATTTATTAAAAGTCAGCAGCTGTAGTATTTATAGCTGCTGGCTTTTAATATTTTTTTTTGGTGGAATCCCTCTTTAATGTTCCATTAGGCTTGGTGTCAGTTGATCAAAGTGTGCAGTAACTCGGCTCTACATGTTATGCAAATAGACGCTTCTTCAGGAGCTTAGGCATACATTCTATGTATTAATATACAGCATCTCACAAAAGTGAGTACACCCCTCACATTTTTTAAACTATTTTAGTATATCTTTTCATGTGACAACACTGAAGAAATGGCACTTTGCTGCAATGTAAAGTAGTGAGTGTATAGCTTGTAGAACAGTGTAAATTTGCTGGCCCCACAAAATAAAGCAATACAGCCATTAATGTCTAAACTGCTGGCAACAAAAATGAGTACAGCCCATGTGAAAATGTCCTAATTGGACCCAAGGTGGCCACCATTATTTTCCAGCACTGCCTTAACCCTCTTGGGCATGGAGTTCACCAGAGCTTAACAGGTTGTCACTGGAGTCCTCTTCCACTCCTCCATGATGACATCATGGAGTTGGTGGATGTTAGAGACCTCGCGCTCCTCCACCTTCCATTTGAGGATGCCCCATAGATGCTCAATGGGGTTTAGGTCTGGAGACATGCTTGGCCAGTCCATCACCTTTACCCTCAGCTTCTTTAGCAAGGCAGTGGTCCTCTTGGAAGTGTATTTGGGGCTATCATGTTGGAATACTGGCCTGCAGCCCAGTCTCCGAAGGGAGGGGATTATGCTCTGCCTCAGTATGTCACAGTACATGTTGGCATTCATGGTTCCTTCAATGAATTGTAGCTCCCCAGTGCCGGCAGCACTCATGCAGGCCCAGACACTCCTACCACAATGCTCGACTGAAGGCAAGACACACTTGTCTTTGTACTCCTCACCTGGTTTCCCCCCCCCCCCCCCCCCACCACACACGCACTCATACATCTATTTCCCAAAGACAACCTCTGGATATGACACTGCACGTAACTTCTTTGGTTGACCATGGCGAGGCCTGCTCCGAGTGGAACCTGTCCCGTTAAACCTCTGTATGGTCTTGGCCACCATGCTGCAGCTCAGTTTCAGGATCTTGGCAATCTTCTTATAGCATAGGCCATTTTTATTTAGAGCAACAATTCTTTTTTTCAGATCCTCAAAGTTCTTTGCCATGAGGTGATATGTTGGACTTCCACTGACCAGTATGAAAGAGTTAGAGCAATAAAACCAAATTTAACACACCTGCTTCTCATTCACACCTGAGAACTTGTAACCTTAACGAGTCACATAACACCGGGGATGCCCAATTAGGACATTTTCACTTAGGGGTGTACTCACTTTTGTTGCCAGCAGTTTAGACATTAATGGCTGTGTGTCAAGTTATTTTGAGGGGGCAGCACATTTACACTGTTATACAAGCTGTACACTCACTAATTTACATTATAGCGAAGTGTCATTTATTCAGTGTTGTCACATGAAAAGATAGAATATAAATTTACAATATGAGGGGTGTATTCACTTTTGTGAGATACTGTATGTATTACCAAGAAGTCTTTACAATAGATATATCTTGTAATCTTTGAAGAATTGTTTACTTGGTACAAGCCAAGTACATTTGGGGCAATTTGTGGCCTTTTCTGCAGTGGGAGAGAAAATATTGAAATAGCGCATACAGAAGTACTTTCACCATGGTGTGCTGAGGGATACTATAGTACAACCAAATTTATGAAAACTGGGAATCCCCCTAAGCCCTAACCCAAGACATTCAGAGTGATCCTACTGGGTTTACCTGTGTATGTGGGATATATCCTCTAGATATGTTCTTGTATATTTATTCTTAGCTATATCTGCTTATTATTTTGCAGGGTGGTTTATCTCCTTTCTTACTCCCCCCATCCCCTTTTCTGGACTCCCTAATGTCCTCCTACAAATCGAGGATCGCGTGGATTGAGTTTTTCTGTGTCTAGTCCATATATGTAGGTGAATTGTATGTGTGTTGTGGGTTTTTTTTTTCCTTGTCTTGGACAGCCATTTTTCTTTGCTTGGTATTTTTATATAAGTTAAATAGATCAATATAACATTTTATACATATTTTGGTGCTTTTTATTCATTTTTGTTATATGATTATAAACATGTTCCTCCCTGTAGATGGATTTTTTTTGTCAAGTACTGTCCAGTCCTGAAGAAGCAAAATGTCCAGACATGTTGACTGGTGTTTGAACTTGGATTTTTTTTCCACAATATATCTCCTTGGATGTGTTTTATTGTGAAATATTTAGATTTTAAAAGATCATATGTAATAAAAGTATTATTACTGATTTTATACATACATACATGTGAAGTACAATCAATGTATTGCTGGGGTTATCATTGAAAATCCAATTTCTATATTTTGTTTAGTTAATGCAATTTGGCCACATCCACAATTTGCCACTGGATTTTATTTTTTTTTATAAAAGGAAGATTTTCCTCGGGTGCTAAGCATGCTAGGTACGCCGCTGTGTAAGCCACCCAAGTTTTTATAATATAGCATGTACAATTTTCCATGTCAAGAAGCTGAAAGTTGGTAATGTAAGTATTTCCTTTTGAACGTTACTTTATTTTTTTTTATTAAAGCAGACCTAAACTCAGGATTACCTACTTCTACAGTCCATCGCTCCGCTCATGAGTTCCCTGGGTGGAGTGTTCTTCCTAGATTCTTTCAGGTGCTGGTGTTCAGCCACGGTTGAATGGTGTGCACGGAATTATTCATTCCAGCAAGCTGGCATCATGTTGGAAATGTAAACTGAGCAGATATGTTCTGCAATAAAGTGGCTGCCTGTTCGTAATTTTTTATTTTTTTTTATCAACTTTAGTTTTGTTTAACCATGACAGCAAGTTACGAACGAACATTACAATTGTAGCTTTCATTCATAAATATTATTATCAGAGCTTTGTGAGAGCCAGGTGCTGTGCTTTGTTACAGAGTGGGCTGCTGTCACACTAATAAAGGAGGTTAATGCTGATGGTCACAAAGGTGGAGCCCTGATTTGCCTGTATAATTTCAAGACTGAACTATCAGTTCAACAGTTCAGTCCTGCACATTGCAGGAGATGGCCGGATGACACCGACATCAGAATATTTTCAGTCATCGTGACAACTACAGTCGGTCCCCTAGTTACAAACATCCGACTTACAAACGACCTCTACTTACAAATGGAGGGAGACAACAGGAAGTGAAAGGGAATCTACCTCTAGGAAGAAAAATTCACTCCTGTAAGTGTTAGTATGGGAAAAAGGTGTCTCCACTGATGCTTTATCACCAAGGCTTGTTTCCACAACCTAGAGGCGATTCAGTTCGCATTGTGCGCTATACACGTATTTCATTCATTCATTCATTCATTCATTCACAACAACCCAAATTTAAAAAAATCCAATTGTCATTGGGACAGGAAGTGAGGTGAAATCTTCTGACCAGGGACACAGACAGCAAAACAAATGTTACAGGGTTGTAAACCCTTCCCTATGCTATCCAAAAAGCTTAAAAATTATTTTTTTTGTCTGGAGCTACACTTAAAAATGTACCTGTTCCTACTTACAAACAGATTCAACTTAAGAACAAACCTACAGACCCGATCTTGTTTGTAACCCAGGGACTGCCTGTAACTGGGAATTGTACAACCCCATGTACGTGAACATGAAATAAAGAAAAAATGAATACACAAATGAAAAATTTATCCATAATACTAATACTGTACAAAATGCTGTACTAAAAAAAGAGGTGGAACAAAACAAAAATAAATATTGCATAGATACATTATCAACCAGCAGCAAATTTAAAATATATAGATTTTAAATATACAATACCCTTCATTTAATCTCACCTTATGTTATCAATCCAGCAATCAATTACAAGGGGCAACAAAAGCTCCAGATTCAGCCAAAGAGTAAAGTAGTAATCGGTTTTCTTGGAACACATGTAATGTACAACCGATGGTTTATTCAACTTGGCTTCCAGCTGGTTTCCTAGGTCGCCAGGAACTAAATAATAAAAGGAAAATGTTATTAATAATAGTCTGGTATTTTCAACCCGAATGCCTGACAGGCAATAAAGCTAACAGAGAAATAAACCAACGATTTGTTGCGCTTAATATGAATAGAATGTAAAAAGCAGCTTACACAGTATTGCTGGATACAATATACATGATATAGGTAAAGAATGTAGCACTCAAAACAAATAAGTATAAAAAACAATAAAATTCATATCTCAAAAAAGTCCATCCCAATGAGTAAAGCTGAATTGTAAACAATCCGAACAAAATTCCACCAAGAAGAAACTGATCACCATCCACCATAAGCATGCAGGAAAGATGAATCCCGTCACCTTCACCCAATAAGACTGACCCTTACCGTCAATGCATGGGTTATCCACATAAATAGAGTATAGGTGATGGCTTGAAAATTATCCTTCCAACTCAGACAGCAAAATAATGGAAACCTTCCTCTCAGCAAGGAATGGGACCAAGTAATGCTTCAAACTATGGCTCGATAGTCATATACATATAAAAAGTAGAGAAACAACGCTCATTGCGCAAGCATCTAATCAATTTAGCATTTATTCAAAGATGATAAAAATAAACTCACATTTACATAGAGTTGTACAGGCATAATAAGAAGCGACCAGCGCTTATACCAAGGTGGCCGCTATAATGTCATCCATCCGCGTCCTGCCTCCCATGAGGCTCCACCCAATGTTTCGTCATTAACATGCGTCATCAAGGGCGTGGTTATGACGTTTAACGGAGTTAATTTCTCGGTGGACTTTTGCTCGGATTGTTTACAATTCAGCTTTATTCATTTGGATGAACTTTTTGAGATATGAATTTTATTGTTTTATACTTATTTGTTTTGTGCGCTACATTATATACCTAATAAAGCTAACAGGAATTTACCTGATGGTTTTTTAGCTGAGGATATTTTTTTATTACAGGGTTGTGACAAGTGTCATATTGTAACTGAATATTATTAAAATCATCTTTCCTTTTCAGTCTGCAGCTCTGTCATTTTCTGTAAAATGCAATGCAATATGGCTACCTGGAGGTGTTCTGTAAACAGAATGTGTACAGAACGCCCCCAAGTATGCAATATCTGCTTGTGTGATTGGTTCACTTTGATTTTATCAGAATTCTGCACTAAGATACAAGTCAGATATCAAGCACCCCCTGCAACAAAAATGTCATTTTTAGTGAGATACTCCCAACAGGAAATCACGTCTAATGCCCCGTACACACGAGCGGAATTTCCAACAGAAAAAAATCAGACGGGGGCTTTTCATTGTATATTCCGACCGTGTGTATGCCCCATCGGACTTTTTACGCTGAAAATTCTGACGGACCTAGAAAGAGAACATGTTCTATATTTTTCCGATGGAACCAATTCCTATCAGGCAAACCGCTTGTCTGTATGCTGTTCCGACGTACCAAAAACTACGCCTGCTCTGAAGCAAGTACGGAAGCGCTCGGTGTGGTGGTGTGTGGTGTTTGGATTATTGAAAAATTATTTTCTATTGATCTCCATATATATATATATATATATATATATATATATATATATATATATATATATATATATATATATATATATATATATATATATATATATATATATTTTTTTTTTTTTTTTTTTTTGTGTATCAAGTTACCACAATAACATTATTACCTTGTATTTTTTAACCTCAAGGAGGTTGGTGTTCCTTGTTAATTTGACATTGTCCTTTTGAAATGTACCTGCCTACTCACAAACAAACTGTAGAAAAACATATAGGCAAGTATTTTCTAAAAATATATCGATTTATTCTTGGTAACAAAATAAAGAGGGAGGCAATGCTGGAGAAACATTTGGAATTTGCGAAGCCTTTTGGCCCCCAGGGCACACATCAAGTCTGTGGAAAATAAAATTGGTAGCTTGAGGTGTCTATATAATTTGGAGCCCAATCTGGTCCAGGACTCCCAGAGATCAGGACCAGCAGCAGATGACATATGTCCCCAGGCTGTGGTACTACCACAGCTTGCGTCTTATGTCAGACCAGACTGAAGCCAGGTCATCACTTTCTTCTCTTCACTGGAGCCTTCCCTCCACGCTTCCCTGCACCATTCCTTGGAGGCTGTAGCTCCGGAGGTGGACTTGTGGCAAGAGGAGGAGGAGGAGGAGGAGGAGGAGCAAGCTCACATACGTGGTAGTTCTCAGTCAGCTGGCCTCTCAACCCCTTCTGAAGGGCCTGAGCAAGAAAAAAAAAAAAAAAAAAAAACACACCCACAGAGTTGGCCCTCCTCCAATTTCAGCAATCTAGTAGCTAGATAGCAGCCATAGGTCTCTTTAGCATCGGGGGGGGGGGGGGGGGGGCTTCTGAGGACACTGCTTGCTTTCCTAATTAGGCCCAGTGCTGCCGCCTCCACAGTCCCCTTCCTGGGCCTTTTGGTTGTAAGGCATAGAGGGGAGGCACCTATGATTGGGTGAGGCCACTGGGCCCGCTCACCTCCTGGTTGCCACTGGGCATGGCCTCCTCCTGGCTGCCACTTTCCAGACCCTCCTCCTGGCTGAGCTCATTCTGTGTATAAAAAAAGGACATAATCATCAAAAGACTATCATTCTGACCCCAGCATTTTTCATTCTTGTCCCAAACATTTTTGGCCCCTACTGTCTATGGATATGTATACATCACTTTTTTTAAATCATTAGTTATTATAACATCTAGTTAACATCATAAATATTAGAATAATGACTATGTCTAAAAATAACATACCGGACTCCAGCTGGGCGCATCCACTTTTTCCAGGATGGAAGGCCCAGGCTGTTCCTCGTCAGCCTCTGCTGGGATTGAGGGAAGGGTGGAGGGAAGGCTGCAGGGAAGGGTAGAAAGCGATTCCCCTGCTTCAATCTGGTCTTCCAGAAACCGCGGTTTGTTGAAGTACCACAGCCTGGGTACATACCCATCCTCTACTGATGCTCCTGATCCGAGTGATTTCTGGATCTTATTATGCTCCTTCTTAAACATGTTCCTCAAGATCCCAATTTTCTTTTCCAAGAACACAATGGTTGCATCGGGGACTCGAGTTCACAAATTCCAGAAGTTTCTCCAGAGTTGACCTTCTAGCTTGTTTATTATAATATAAGCTGTGTTTCACTTCCCAAAAATTCCTCATCTCCCTGTACTTGTCGATGAAGCAGGCCATGAATTCTGGGTCCTTAAAGTGATTCATATTTGCTGTAAGACAATATACAAAAGACAAAATACACTAATGTCAGCCTAAACTCTCATAATTTTATCCCAATATAAACCTCAATATTGAAGCAGTATAGGCCACTGATGTACCCAGTTAAGATGCTACCTTCGTTAGAATGTTCGTCCTCCTTCCTCAGCACACCGAACGTACGTACCATACACGCATGCTACCTTTATATACACTGCGCATGCATAAAACTCCGCCCACATCGCCCGCTTCTGACATTCTTTATAGTCTATTCCCCGCTCCTTCTCTTCTGTGTAAAGTAGGAGTGACATGGCGAAGACACAGCAGGTGTGTGTTAATTGGAGTAATAACGAGGAGGAAAGCCAGGAGGCAGAAACGTCCTGATCCTGGAGGCGAAGATTTAAGGCCTCAAATATGTCCTTTGGTGAGATGGTGGACAACTTGAGGACTACAGACTATGATGGGAAGCATGGACCGTACACCAACCCGAATGTGAGAAAGGCCAAAATCATGACGAAGAAGTCTAAAGAGTCTGCATAGAAATTTTGGGGTACGGGGCATGGTTTCGGCATGCAGTAGAGCAGACACATCTCTCCAAAGCTCCGGCATCAACAATATATAACACTAAATCTACACCCCATCACTGCCACCCACCTGGAAAGGATGCGGAAGAGATCCGGCAAACCCATCTAAAAAATTTTTTAAAAAAAGCACCTCGGCAGGCTCGACAAAACGGTTCCTAGCAGCGGAACCCAAGGACATGGACGGCCTAGGCCGCTCTCCTCGTGGAGTGAGCTCCAGCGCAGGCTCCACCTCCCGCATTAGGCCTGAGACAACACGCTGCTCTCCTGCTTCATCAGCCGGATCAGAGGGAGAGGAGAGTACATCCAGGCACTCTGGGGTTGTGGCTTTGGTAAGTGACTTACTCATTAAGTCAGAACTGGCTTGTATGCTGTTGGGCCTCGAACGGGTCCTCAAGAAAGAGGTCTCCGCAGTACACTCAGACCTCTCACAGGTACTGCAGCGAGTGGAGGAATTCAAGCAGCGTTTAGATTGCCACAAAGCCGCCATTAGGAACTTGCAGGCGTCCACTCGCCAACTTGCCATAGCACACAGGATGGCCCTTTACAAAACAGAGGACCATGAAAACTGCAACAGGCATAATAACATCAGAATAAGAGGTCTCCCTGAGGCTATGAAGACCTTCTCCCCTCCATCCGAGGCATTTTTAATGGCCTGTTGTGCCAAGCTGCTGACCACCCCTTGAAAATTGATCAAGTTCACAGGGCCCTCAGACCCTGTAACTCTCCTCTGATACCCCACGTTATGTAATATGCAGAGTGCACCATTATACTGAAAAAGAACTTATGAAAGGCTAGAGAAGCCGCATCACTGGACTTTGATGGAGCAACTCTTTCCTTTTTTCCAGGCCTGGCAAGGTAGACGCTGGAACGACGCAGGGCCCTGCGTCCCCTAACGGAGAAGCTCCGAGCTGCATCCATCAACTACCGATGGGGGTTCCCATCTGCCCTGATAGCAAAGATGGAAAACACACCAGTTCTTCATTTACCAGAGGATTTGGAAAAATTCTGCATGGACATCAATATATCCCCACCGGAGCTACCTGGTTGGCAAGATGTTATTCCACCTCTATCCGGCAACTCCGAACCCAGGTGGCAAAAGGTGGACCGCAAACACAGAGCCTCCACTTCTGGAGCTTCGCCCCAATCAGGCTGACCCCTGGTCCTGCAGTCCTGGGAACTATCCCCCCCCCCCCCCCCCATCGCCTGGCAGTGATGGAACTTTTTTGTTCGCAAGTATAGACCATAATGCCGTGTACACGCGACCAGACTTTCCAGCAGACTAGGTCCGACGGTCTTTCCGACTGAATTTTCAGCTGAGTTCCGACGGACTTCCAAAATGAACAGACTTGCCCACACACGATCACGCCAAAAGTCCACCCATTTAGAAAGCGGTGACATACAGCACGTACGATGGGACTAGAAAAAGCGAGTCCAAGACCCAGTACCCCACCCTTTGGGCTCCTTCTACTGACCGCATGTTTATCTTGTGTTAGTAGAAGTTTGGTTAGAGACGATTTGCGCTTTTCAGACTTATTTTGATCGTTTTACTGCAGTTCAGTTTGTGCTTGTGGGGTGTGTATCTGGTTTTCAGTGCATGTTGGTCAGTTGGTACCTGTATATCAGGGCGTTCTGGTCCACTCATTCCTGTTCTTCAGGTCGCTCTTCACTGGCCTTGCTGTTATTCAGTGTGGTCGTTTAAGTTTGTGCTGACCAGCGGACCGTTTTGAAGCCATGGGGCGTGGACGTACTCGTTCTCAAGTTCGTGCTGTGTGGGGGCTTGGTGTTGGGGTTAATATTTTGACCCAAGCCCAGTCCGTGAACAGGGCGAGGAGGAGTTCATGGATGAAGAATTGGTTTCTCCAGTGTGACCAATTCTCGTACATGCCTTTGCTTTGTGAGATCCGGGAGAATAATCCTGAGGATTTCAGGAATTATCTCAGGATGACGGACCCCATTTTTCAGCGTCTGTTGGCTTTGCTGACCCCTTATATCAGCAGGCAGGATACCTGCATGCGGCAAGCCATCACTCCGGAGCAGAGGCTAGTCGCTGCATTGTGGTACTTGGCGACTGGGAGAAGCCTGCAGGACCTCAAGTTCTCCACAGGCATCCCCCCCAGGCTCTGGGGATCATTATCCCAGAGACCTGTTCTGCCATTATTCAGGTCCTGCAGAAGGAATATATTAAGGTAAGTTTTATCCTTTAACATTACATGTATTGAATGTTTGCTAATGTATTGTATCAATTTCATCATTACCTAAATACCATGATTGGAATATGTTGTGAATGTCCCCTTTATCCTTGCATGCAGGAAGCTTTTTTAAAACTCCTTTCTTGGCCTACATGCATATTTGCCTTCACTAACCTCCCCAGCACGCAATCCTGAGCCCATATACACCTATAGCCTTGTGCTTTTAACAATATATACGGTCTGTTCTATTGTACCGCTTTCCCCCGAAACACCCCCTAAAATGTCTCCAAAGGTAATGAGTGTCCTTTAATTTCTAACCCTCCCCATCCCCTAAAGTGTATCGAAATGTAATGTTTGTTCTTTAATTTAGAAGCCCCCACCCCCTCATACAATTTTATCAATGGGCCATCAGAGGGGTTGAGGAAACTTTTTAAATACTCCTTCAAAAAAAAAACGTTATACTGATGTTGTACGAGAATGTTTTTGTGTAATCTGCTTGCAAAAGTACTTATAATTTTTCTTGTTTGACTCCACAGTTTCCTTCAAAGCCACAGGAATGGCAGACTGTTGCCTCCCAGTTCGCTGACCGTTGGGACTTTCCCAACTGTGGAGGGGCGATATATGGGAAACATGTACACATCGTGCCACTATGCCACCACCCCATTCGGGGTCTTACTATTACAATTAAAAGGGGTTTAATAGTATAGTCTTGATGGCGTTGGCGTCGGCACAATATGAATTTATGTATATGGACGTGGGGAAGAATGGCCGAATGTCGGAGTCTTCGCCCAGACGGAGTGCTGCCAGTGTCTCCAGACTGGTGGCCTGGGATTGCCACCTGATGCCGAGAACGTTGAAGGACTCCCCTTTGTGCTCATCACAGATTAAGCCTTTGGTCTGGGCGAACACCCGATGAGGCCGTTCCCCCAAAAGACCCTCACACCGGAGAGGAGGGTTTTTAACTATCGGCTGGCCAGAGCGAGAAGTGTTGTGGAGAATACCTTTGGGATAATGGCCAGCCGGTTCCACCTGTTTCTCACAGCCATCAATATGGCAGACTATAAAATAAACCACATTATCCTGTGCGGTTGCGTACTACATCATTAAGGAAACATTTGCAAACATATCTTTCATCAGTTGTGCCTGAGGCCAGACTTAATCTAGAATCTTCACCGACAGGCATGGATACTGGCCATACTGGCTTGGCACCTCAAACTGCCCACCAAGTGCGGGACAGATATGTAAATTATTTTAATGGTAGGGGGGCCACTGCAATTCCAGAAAATCTAACATTTATATTAATAAAAATTTTGTTTTATGATAAAATGTAGAGTTTTATGTCTTGCTTGCTTTTCTTTTTACAACATATACCGTATATACTCAAGTATAAGCCGAGTTTTTCAGGCCACTTTTTGGGCTGAAAAAAGCCGCCTCGGCTTATACTCGAGTCAGTGAAAAATTTGCCCGAAATGGAGGAGAAAAAAGGGGCGGGCCATGCCGCTGGGTGACGCTCGTGAATGGCCCGGCGCCCCTGTGAGTTTCCCCTCCCTCTGTGTCAGTTTGCCGCGCAGCGCGCACCGCACCATCCCCCCTCCTCACGTTCTAATGTAATGCAGGGCTGTCTTACGATTCCCCTTCCTCCCCCTCCTGCTGCTCTGCAACGATGTCCCACCTCCTCCTTGTTATGGCAAGCAGCCACATAGCGATGTCCCACCTCCTCTGGTACAGTGATCCAATGATAGGAATCACTGTACCGTGTGTCATAGGAGGCGGGACATCGCTCCCGTGGCTGCACGAGACATCATCATCACAGCGGGACATCAGCATCATGAGGTGAGTGAAGTATTTCATTGAATACACCGGTATTGTGTGATAATAATTTGTTATCCAGAGCAAATTTTTACAATGGCTACTGTATATTTAATGGGCACAGGCAGGCTGTATATGTTATTCAATGGGCACAGGGCAGGCTGTATACGGTATTCAATGGGCAATGGCAGGCTGTATAATTAATGGACACAGGGCAGGTTGTATACGGTATATTTAATGGACACAGGCAGGCTGTATATTTAATGGGCACAGGCAGGACACTGGTAGAATGTATATTATGAGCCCTAACACAGGCTGCTCTATGCAAACAGTCATGTCATCACTTTCTGTAATATCAGCCTGCATTAGGCCTCAAAAGATACGGTACCCGAACAAGTCTTTTTTTTTTTTTTTATCCTGTTAGAAATGGATCCCAATAATTCTACCGGTAATCCTGGACCAAAAGAAAAACGCAGGTCATTTGAAGCTGGTTTCAAACTTAAGGTTGTGTCAAGAGCAGAAGAAAGCAATAACAGTATTGCAAGTAGGGAATTTTGTGTTGATGAAAAACAAGTGAGGGAATGGCGGAAAAAGAAAGCCGACTTCGAAAAGATTCCAAAAGGCAAAAAAAGCTCAACGTGGTTTAACAACTTCATATGGGGCTCTAGAAACTGAATTGCATAAATGGGTTATGGAGTGTCGTCAAAATGGTTACTGCGTAACACGCATGGGAATTCGCTTACGTGCCCTTCAAATGGCACAAGATGACAAATTAAAAGCACCAGGCATTGAAAAATTTGTTGCGTCAGCAGGATGGTGTACCCGCTTCATGAATAGGTTTGCCCTATGTTTGCAGCAAAGAACAAAGATTTCACAGAAGTTACCAAAAGACCTTGATGAAAAAGTGATGTCATTCCATTCATTCATCATAAAACAAAGAAGGATCCATAACTATGACCTGGGAGATATTGGAAACATGGATGAAACACCTATGACCTTTGATCTTCCAAGCAACAGAACTGTGCCAAGTTTGGGAGACAAAACTATTTTTCTCAGAACCACAGGAAATGAAAAAAAACATTTCACAGCTGTTCTGTCATGTTTGGCTAATGGAACTAAGCTGCGGCCTGTCATTAATTTTTAAAAGAAAGACCTTGCCTAAAAAGGTCAAATTCCCACCACAAATTACAGTGCGCGCACATATTAAAGGCTGGATGGATGAAGACGGAACAAAAAAATGGCTGGAAGAAATTTGGAAAGAACGACCAGGAGCAGCCTTAAGGAAAAAACCATCATTGCTAGTTTGGGATATGTTCAGAGCCCACACATCTGATGACATAAAAAAAATGGCAAAATCTTCTCAAGTTACTTTGGCCGTTATTCCAGGTGGGCTTACATCTGTATTGCAACCGCTAGATGTGTGTTTAAATAAACCTTTTAAAGACCGTGTGAGAAAGATGTGGCATGAATGGATGTCATCTGGTCAAGCCCGACTGACAAAAGGTGGAAATCTGATGAAGCCCGACATAGAATTGATAGCAAAGTGGGTTCGTGATGCATGGGAAGAGATTCCGGAGGACATGGTGCAACGCGCCTTCAAGAAATGTGGCATTAGTAATGCTATGGATGGCAGTGAAGACAGCGCTTTGTATGAGAACGACAGCTGTGATGGTGATGACTGCGAACTCAGTGATGATGACAATGTCTATGCTGATAACCTCACACCAGCTAATGCTGAAGCTCTGTTTAGACATACAGATGATAAGGAGGAATCCAGTTTTGAAGGATTTTAACTCTTGTGTTTTAGCTTGGTTGCTGAATGAGCTAAGGTTTTTGTACTTTTAAAGTTATTGTTGATACCATATTGTTTTTATTGACCCTCTTTTCCACTTACAGAGCTAGTTTACTGTTTTTCTTTGAAATAAATATTCAAAAACATTATTGGTATCTATTTTTATTTTTGAAATTTACCGGTAGCTGCTGCATTTCCCACCCTAGGCTTATACTCGAGTCAATAACTTTTTTTTCAGCTTTTTGTGGTAAAATTAGGTGCCTCAGCTTATATTCGGGTCAGCCTATACTCGAGTATATACGGTATATCAAACGTGAGTTGCGCTATTTCACTTTCACGCGTTATTTTACAAACCCCACAAAGTGCCGTGCATATATAAAAAAAAACTCCCTAAACAATATTATTGGATCTTACAACAGTCCTATATGTCAATATAAATCAAACATATAAAAAATGTTGGCACCACTGCAGAGCTACCCACTTAACCCGTGTTGGGGACTCGCCACCCCTGCTCTGGTGTAAAATGATTAAAGTGCAATACAAACACCTCCAACAACAAAAAATTATATTATAGGTCAAAACAGTAAAAAGTAAAATATTTGATTACAGAGTACTATCAATGTCCCAAGATCCAATAATATTGTTTAGGGAGGTTTTTATATATATATATGCACGGCCCGTTGTGGGGTTTGTAAAATAACGCGAAAAAGTGTGACATTTAAATAGTTAGCGCAACTCACGTTTGATATACATGTTGTAATTAAAATTGTTCACAAAGTGACATTTTTATACCAGGTTGCAGCAAACTAACAGATTGGAATTTCCTTTTTGCGCCGGTAGTTCATTGTTTTTTTATTTATTTTCTTTTTGGCTGTCTCCTAGGTTCTCCTAGTACACTTGTATTGCCAAGTGGATTTCCCTTTAGTAAATAAGCCCCATTGTCACTGTAAACACAAAATGAATTACAAAACAGGTATTGAGTATAGAAAGAAGACGCCACACATTGTCTTTTAAATGTTTAATGTGTGCACAAACATGTGCGTTTTTTTAAACAAGACTCAATGTTATTTTTGATTTTTCACCAATTTAATTTTTGTGTTTGAAATTTTTAAATATATTATATATATATAATTATTTTTTGTAAACAGGCATGTTTTAAAAAAAGAACATACACAACTCTGGAACTTACAAAGTTCAACGTATAAAATTTGAAGGTGATGTCACCCCTGTAAAAGCCAAATTTTGAAGATGCACACTAATTTGGTGTCCAAATGGGTAACATGTGCTATCTCGGATCAATGGACGTGTTTTGTGGGTACAATCCCTTCCTCTCACCTAGTAGCATACTGAGGAAGGGGTTGTACCCACAAAATGCATACATTGAGATCCCCTGATGGCAGATAGCACATGTTGACATACCGTGTGCATCTTCAAAATTTGGCTTTTAAAATTGTAAAAAATTTAAAAGAATGATTGTGGTCACCTAAAAAGGAAATTAAGAACATGATCAATTGCGTTTTAGGGAAAAAGGGATTAGATTCTCCCCAAAACATTGATCATGTTCTTCATTTCCTGCTGCATGATCCAGGCGATTGCGCATTTCATAAATCTGCCCATTCCAGGCCATGATCTGCCCAATTAGTCTCTGTGCGCTTTCGCTTGTAAATGGGTCCACCGTTTCCCCTTCCACAACATCACCTAAAATTGATGAAAAAAATGTATTTAGAAATATGCAGACATACATAGATTACCTGAAACTGAGGTGTCAGACACTCTACTGGTGGGGTGCACATCTTGCCTACTTCCTCCACCTCTCCTTCCTGCACATGCTCAGGGAGACTGGGGCTAACTTGCCATTCAGGCTGGCGAGGTCAGGGGTCCCGGCAAGGTCGGGGGTCCCTGGGATCCTGTTCTCAGAGTCTTTTCTCCACTATGAGAATGAAACAAAAAGGTATACTTCTTAGCACACAGATATTTGAGTCCATAAATAGGAATATATAACATTGCTTAGAAGTGGTGTACAATTGTCTGTTTGGGAAGAGATCCAAGTTGAAGACATTGAGGAAATTCCCTTTTAACCAAACTGCAATACTTACCTTTTTTGGCCAAGTTTCACAGATGGAGACAACCCAAGTATCCCCTGGAGCCCCTGTGTGGGTTACCCTAAAAAATGTTTTCTGGTGTCCCACACTAGTGCTCCTGAGTCCAGATGTGTAAACAGCTGCTGTGTCCTCTGCTTACATTACACTAAATCAAGTTTCAAAGACATCTACACAACAATATCCTAAACTTCTTTTAATAAGACAAAATTATCATGATCAAAATGTAGGTATAACCCTAAAACAGCTAAATATGCTGTATTTATTGGCAAAAGAATGATATTTAGGATCGATTACCCACAGACAATGTGACCACGAACATGAAAGTAGCCATTACAAACCGTACAACGGTAAAGAAAAGCACATGGAGCAGCACGCATAATAATAAGAACACACGACAAATACTTACTTTTTTTGAGTAAATTCTTGATTCTTTGATACTGATCTGGCTCCCTCATTTTAAGTTCGGACCAGCGATTTCTAAATTGGTCTTTAGACCGTCGTACCCCAAAATGCTGCTCCAGAGTGGTCACAACTGAAGACATAATTTGGTCCTTCTGCAAACTGGCACGGGTGTACGGACCATTTTTGCCATCATAGTCCTCCCGCCTCAAGATGTCCAACATCCCCACCATTTCCTCAAATGTTGGTGGCCTTCAATCTCCTCCTGGATCTGGATGTTTGGGGCTCAAGGCTTTCCTCCGCATTAGTAGCAGAATAGGTCTCTGCCATTTTTCGATTTATACTCCTACTGCGCAGCGAATAGAGAAGAGGCGGGGAATATTCGTCATAAATAACGTCAGGGACGGGCGACGCGTGAGCGGAGCTTGACACATGCGCAGTGTATACAAAGCTAGTGCGCTGTCGTAGGTACATCCGAACGGAAGTAGCAAGCGTCTCAAAATTAAGGTAAGATTTTAACTTGGCCCATCACATTGGCCTAGACTGCTTCAGGATTGAGGCATATATTGGGATTAGATAACGAGAGTTTAGACTGACATTGGTGTTTTTTTCTTATCTGTGTGTTGTGTGTGTGCCCTATATTGGGATAAGATAATAAGGAGAGTTTGGACTGACAGTGTTCGTCTTGTGTATTGTCTTTTCAGAAAAAATGTATCCATTTAAAGAGCATGATTTTTTGAGCACTTTTATTAATAAGTATAGAGAGATGCAAAATCTGTAGGAAGTCAAGCACAGTTTGTATTATAACAAGCAAGGAAGGCAACACTGGAGACACTTTTGGAATTTGTCAAGACTCGGGTCCCTGAAGCCAACATCAAGTATTTGGAAAATAAAATCGGGATCTTGAGGAATATGTACAGGCGGGAGCACAATAAGATCCAGACTTCCCTCAGATCAGGAGCATGTAAGGTTTATGTCCCCAAGCTGTGGTACTTGCACAAACAATTTTCCTGGCTGTGGCGGGGTAGGGAACACCCCTATGCCATGGCTCCTCTGTGAGCGCTCCCTGAGGGACTGCCCGCTGCCATGCTCTGAACCTGCGAAGGGTGACAGAGGGGCGGAGGTGTGGTCTACGCTGTTGGCCTGCGACATAGTTCCAGCTATAAACTTTGGTGAAGGGGAAGGAGTTGATAAAGCAATATAGAACCCCAAGATGCCTGGCAACATCCCAACTGCAACTAGAAGGAAACTGCCAATTGCAATTTCCCTCTAGCAGCCATGAGGCAAGGAGAGGGGGGTGCATGTGTAAGACGAGTCATAAAAGGTAGGATAGTGAGCGAAGTTGTAATAAAAAAAATTAAAATAAAAAATAAATAAAAGGAAAAGGAGGACAGAAAAAGGAATGACAGGCGTATGGTGAAGAAGCCAGTTTGTGTTAGAATGCTGTTGATTGCAAATTTAGAAAACTTAAATGAGCGAGTGACCTGTGAAACCAGATCCACAAGGCATACTGGGGCATGAAGCTGAAGTCTGGTATCGCCCAAGTAGTGTGCGACGTATGCACGGTGTGCCAACGTTTGCATGGTCAGCAGACAATGTTTGGCGACAGTGCATATTTTTTTTAGCACTGATCACTGTATTGGTGTCACTGGTCCCCAAAAAGTCAGTGTCCCGACTGTCCACCGCAATATCGTAATCCTGCTATAAGTCGCTGATCGCTGTCATTACTAGTAAAAATAAATACATGAAAAATATCCCATAGTTAGTAGACACAAAAACTTTTGCGTAAACAAATCGATATACACTTATTGGGATTTTTTTTTACCAAAAGAATGTAGATACATATTGGCCTAAATTTATGAAGAAATTTGATTTTTTTTATTTTATTTTATTGGATAGGTTTTCTAGTAGAAAGTAAAAAACGTGGTTGTTTTTTTTTTTTTCCCCAAGTCAGTCTTTTTTTTTTTGTTTATAGTGCAAAAAGACTGCAGAGGTGATCAAATACCACCAAAAGCAAGCTCTGTTTGTGTGGGGAAAAAAATAATTGTGTTTAGGTACAGCATCACAAGACTGCACAATTGTCGGTTAAAGTGAAGCAGTGCTGTATTGCAAAAAAAGGCCTGGTCATGAAAGGGGGTAAACTTTCTGAAGCTGAAGTGGTTAAAGCATGGCCAGGAGCCAGAAAATTGTAGCACAATATGTAGACAATCCCTATAGTGTTGGATCTTGGCAAGTATATATCTCTGGAGCAGTTAGGCCAACTTAAAAAGGAGCAAATGTGATAAGTGTACTTTGTCTGAAAGTGCACTTATTCTTTAAAACGGAATTCCACCCAAAAGTGGAACTTCTGCTTTAAAGGCCACCTCCCCAGCTCCTGCTTGTGAAACAGAGCTTTTGGGAAGGAGCAGGTACACAATTTGGACAGGTACCTGCTCCCATTTCCATTCTGGTTGCCTTAGGTGATTAGAAGCTCTCCCTCCCAAAGTCTTCTGGGACACGACTGAAGACTTTAGGACCAGTCACAGAGCTCAGCACCACTCGCGCATGCGCAGTGGGTGCCCATAGTAGAGATGCTAGCGTCGCTGAGGGAGAACACAGAACAGGCGGCACAGTGGTGTAGTGGTTAGCACTCTCACCTAGTAGTAAGAAGGGTTGCTGGTTCAAATCCCAACCACACTACCTGCCTGGAGTTTGCATGTTCTCCCTGTGCTTGCGTGGGTTTCATCCAGGTACTCTGGTTTCCTCCCACAATCCAAAGACATGCAGGTAGGTTAATTGGCTTCTGTCCAAAATTGGACCTAGCACATGAATGGGGACCTTGGATTGTGGGCTCATTGAGGGTAGGGACCAATGTGAGTGTGCAATGTACAGGGATAGGGACAATTGTAAACACTCACTCAGGATGGACTGGTGTCTTTATTCAACCTTACTAACTATAAACAGGCGAGTGCACCACCGGATCACGGGACAGGTAAGTGGCTGTTTATTAAAAGGCAGCAGCAACACTTTTTGAAGCTGCTGACTTTTAATAAACAAAAATAATTGGAACTCCACTTTAAGGCACTTCTGCCTCAGACTACTAGTCCTAGAAGATTTGGAGTGAAGCCTCGTACACACGATCGGATTTTCCGCCAACAAAACCATGGCCTTTTGTTCGAAGGACGTTGGCCCAAACTTGTCTTGTATACAAAACGGCACACAATTGTCGGCCAACAATCCCTAACGTGATGAATTACTACAAGCCGATAAATAGGAAGTTCAATTTTTTGCGCCACCCTTTGGGCTCCTTCTGCTAATCTAGTGGTAGTAGAAGTTTGGAGAGTGTAGATTTGGGCTTTTCAGTTCGTTTCTGATTTTCAGGTCGTGCTCGTCAGTTCATTTCTGAACACCCGTTTGTCAACTAGCCATGTGGCGTTCTCATCGGAGAAATCGCACTATATCATTATATCATTGGGATTGAAGTTATTGCTTTTACCCAAGTCCAGTCCAGAAACAGGAGGAAAAGTTCTTGAAACAAGAATTGGTTGCTTAATCATGACAAATTCTCTCATATGCCTTTGCTGCAGGAGCTCCAGGAGAATAATCCTGATGATTTTAGGAATTATCTCCGGATGACAGACCCCCTGCTTTCACAGTCTCTTGGCACTGATGACCCCCTATATTAATAAGCAGGATACATACGTGCAGCAGCTTGCCATTTATCCCAAGCAAAGGCTCATAGCTACCTTGGCGGTACATGGCGACGGGAAGAAGTCTCCAGGACCTGAAGTTTACAACTGGGATCCCAGTCTCTGAGACTCATTATTCCAAAGACTTGCTCTGCCATTATTCAAGTCCTGCAGAAGGACTAAATTCGGCCAAGTTTTAGCCTTTAACATCGCATTTGATGAATTTCATGTATTGTATTAATTTCTTCATTCCATAATTACCATTATTGTAATATGCTGTGAATGTCCTCTTTGTCCATATGCATGCTGTAAGCTTATAATGCTTCTCTTTTGTCTTTCAAGCATATTTTCCTTCACTAACCTCCCGAGCATGCTATCCTGGGCCCATACACACCTAGACTAGTAACTTAATGTATTTTGTCAGCTACCTTTTTGTGCTTACCCTAAACACCCTCTAAAATGTGTATAAATGTCATTGTTGTCCTCAAATTCAGGCAAAAGTGCAAGAGACCATTTTTTAGGGGGCACAAACTCATTTGGAACCCTCCCTTCTCCTCCCCCCCCCCCCCCATGCTAAGGCAACCAATACCAATACTCTGCTGACTTTGCAAAACCCATACACACTATACCTCTTTTGTGGTAATATTTCTTGATGAATTCACCAAAGCATGTAGTATAAGGGCCTGCCTGAATACCTTCAAATAGTAATGGTGAAGTTTTTGTCTCCTATTATCTTGATAGGTAATTTATGAATGTCAAAATGTGCTTCAATTTGGACAGTGCGTATCCATATTTTTGGATTATGACACTTCTTACCTGTCCACTAGGCTGCCAATAGTGCAAGTAAGGAGGGGCTTGCCAAAGTAAGACACCTTATTTATGCATCCAGCTTTAATGGAAGTGGAGAGTGTTACCTGTCCAAAAGATCTACCCATTACCCCACCCACTATAACATTTTTAGAATGGGCCACCAGAGGGGGGTGAGGAAACTGATAGGTTGACCTTATACTTTTGTCTTTAAATACTCATTTAAATATTATACTTATGTTGGCCGTGAATATTTGTGTCAAATCTGCTTGCACTGTTATGTTCAAAAGTAGTATTTTTTTTATTTTTTGACTCCAGTTTCCTTCCAACCCACGGTAATGGCAGGATGTTGCAGCCCAGTTTGAGCATCAGTGGGATTTTCCCCAACTGTGCTGGTGCTGTTGATGGCAAACATGTCAGGATTGTCCCACCACCCAACTCGGGCTCCCATTTATTTTAATTATAAGGGCTTTTGCAGCTAACGGTAGTGTGCCAACTAAGAGTTCCTGTATGTGACAGAGGACTGATTATGCAAACCGAGTTCTACCATAGTCTCCAGAATGGCACCTTACATTTGCCACCTGCTGAGGACAATGTAGAGGGCCTCAAGTTTGTGTTTGTGGCTGATGAAGCCTTTGCTCTTGGGGAACATCTTATGAAGCCATTTCCTATGAGGAACCTCACCCCAGAGCAGAGAATATTTAAATTATCGGCTCTCGTGCCAGAAGGGTTGTTTAGAACGCCTTTGGCATCCTCTCCAGTAGGTTCAGGCAATTTTTAACCTCTATTAACCTGCCCGAATATAAAATCAACCATGTTGTATTGTGCTGCTGCATCCTCCACAATTATTTATGGAGCACAAGCAGCTACCTTGCCTCAGTGCAAATTGAGGTTGACCTTGCATTGTCAGGCCCAGCTGAAGAGACGGCATCTCATCAGTCGGTGGGAGTGATGCCGGCTCTTGAAATTGGCCGTGCTGGGTTGCCCTCTCAAAATGCCAGAGATGTCCGGCAACAATACATGGACTATTGTGTGTGTAGGGGGGCAGTGGCTTGGCAGCAAACTGTAGCTGATCACAAATAAATGTTTGATTTGATCCTAAACTTCTATTTCATTTGAACTACTGTTTGTGTTTCTTATCTGTCTCCTAGGTTCCCAAATGTCCTTCATTTTGGCCATTTTCTACAATAGTACAAATTAAACGTACCTTATTTGCTACATGAGGTGACAATCACTTCTTCAGCTAACTATTATGTTGTGTTGTGGGTCTGCCACACACACACAATGTTTTTGTTAATGTATCCAATGTATTAATGTTAAAAATATTAGGCCCCTTCAACTCCTCTAATTCATTTCTTTGAGGCCATAAAATTTCCAGTTTGCCACATTTTAGAGTATATGGTCACTGTAACTACACCAACTTAACTAATACACTGGTATTGCGCATTGAAATAAGCCACACATTGTTTAGTTAAAAAACATTTTATTCCAAGCACATTCAGATGTGCGTTTTAAAAGGTTTTTGAACAAACCAACATTTTGGTGTATAACATGCATGTTTGCGATTAATTTGCCTTTTAGGGCTAAAAAAACAGGCATGTTTGAAAACATAAGATACACATCCCCAACTCAGGAACTTACAAAGTTTGACTTTGATAAAGTGAAGGCCATATGAAACATTAGTATCCCAAGACTGTGTTGATGTCGCCTTCCTCAGATGAGATGATCTCGCCCCTCTAAAAGCCAAAATTTTAAGCCACGTACACAGAGGCATAACTGTTAAATGCCCCTTTTGATCCTCTGCCTAAAATGTGTGTAGATACAAACAGGTTAATTTTTAAAGCCCCAAAACACAGTGTGTCAACATGTGCCATCTCCCATCTCGGGATATGAATGTACGTGTTTTGGGGGGTGCAACCCATTCCTCAAAACTAAAGTAGGTCAGAAGAAGGGATTGCACCCCTGAAACAAGTCCATTGATACCCCATGATGGGAGCTAGCACATGTTGACACACTGGGGGTTATTTACTAAGGGCAAATGCACTTTGCATTACAAGTGCACCTTTCTAGTGCACTTGTAGTGCAAAGTGGATTGGCCTTTCGGATATAATTTCCACTGTGTGTTTTGTGGCTTTATCAAACTAGATGTAGGGGGGAAAAAAAGAAAAAAAAAAAAAAAAAAAAAAACACATTTTAAAGCATGGGATCATGAGGGAAATAAGAATGTTTTGGCCCACTTTGTGTGGATCTTCGATTTTTGCCTTTGCGATTCTTAAAAACACAGAAAGATTACAATTAACATTACTTAGGGCAGTGTTTCCCAACTCTCCTTCTCCAGATGCATTTCCAGGTCATGTTTTCTATATTTTTTACTTTTGGCACAGGTGATGATGTCATTGTTGAGGTTAGTAATTCACACAGTTGTTTTTATTCTACGAAAAAGAAAACAGGATCTGGGGGTGCACCTAGAGAAGTGGAGTGGCTAAACACTGACCTCAGACACTAAAGCCTAGGTTCACATTGGAGCGATTTGTCATGCTATTTGATAGATAAAAATTGCATGACAAGTAACAGCCTATTGGAGGCAATGGTACTGTTCCAATATGACAACGAGTGAGCAGCACCGCACCAGTTTGCAAAAGTAGTTCCTGCACTACTTTTTCCAATTTCAGGTGGGACTTCAATAGACATCTGGGCATGAAGCTACACAAATGTCTATCAAGTGGCACCTGAAACTGCACTGACCTTGCTACATAGAAATTGTGGTACTTCAAGTGAAGTAGTGCGATTCAATGTGAACCAGGGCTAAAAAAGTAATAAAAACCATGTGAAAGATTAAAACTGCAAACAGGTGGAAGAAAACTTCAGGCCAGATGAACTTAAAATTTGGAAAGCATAGCGACATAATCACATTCTTCTCTGTAAAGCAGTGGCAGCCTTTTTAATTTTCTCTAAATCATTCAAAGCCTGCATCATATCTGCACTCATATGGCCAATTATGCATCTTGGAAATTCGTGTCCTTGTAAGACGAGACAAAAGTATTAAGAGAACGATGGACAAGTGGCCGAGGCCCTACATAGTGAATTATGGTCAAGTTACTAGTCAAACTGGAGAAATACTCACCTAACCGGTCTATTGTTGCTTGCAACGTCTTGCCTTTCAAACACCTACACTACTAGGAATGTACACACTGCAACTACTCTAATCTTGGCCCTGGTGCCTGGGTCTACAAAACTCAAGTACCTAGCAACATTGCCAGCTCCTTCCACCTCTTCCTTCTCCATGCTAATGTTAAGGCACTACATACTTTGCAAATGTGTTGAGTAGGTGTTTGGTTTGGACATCTAAACACTTGACATGTGGGGGCGTGGCCCAGCGACCTGAGTGGATGTCTGAGCTGGAGCTCCATTGCGATATCAGGCTGAATCCCTGCAATCTGCTCGATATCCCTGCCAGCTCACCACGGCTGACACTTCCACATGCCGCAGATCATTAGGAGCAGCAAAAAGGATGGAGTAAGAAGATTTATTTCCCCTCTATACCGGAGGAAACTGCTCCGGCCTTTGCCGGCCGTGTGGACACACGAATGTGCTCCACAGCCAATATTGCATCCCAGACGGAGCAGAGAGATCAGCCCTCCTCACCCCAGCTGGGACTAGCTGAGGTCCTGGACGCAACTGCCAGACTTCTATAACCACCCTGACCTCAAAGGTGGATGCCGTACAACTAGATGTGGGGCTTTTCAGACAGGACATGGACAAGGTGAGGACCTGGCTGTCCTCAGCAAAACAGCACCTTAGCCAGACGGAGGAAACAGTGGCTGGACATATTGTGGGCCTTGCAGAGTTTTGTGGAACAGTTACTGTGTGCCGTTTTCACTTTTCTATGCTGTGGAAAGAGCGCATCGCATCCCTCCCAAACCTGGGCCCATAGGAACGCCACCCCGCACTTTCATCTTCAAATTCCTTAATTTCAAGGACAGGGATGAGGTGCTCCATGCTGCTTGGCAGCAGAAAGACATTAACTACCAAAACTCCAAGCTTCTCATTTTTCCTGATTATTCGGTGGAGACCCAAAAGCCAAGGCGATTGATCATTTCAAGGCAGCTATGCATACCCATGGAATCCGGTACAGTGTCCTGTTTCCAGCCAGGCTAAGGGTCCAAGATGGGCAGACCAACATATTTTTCACCTCACCTAGAGATGCATCTACCTGGTTGGATTTGCTGCCTCCACATCACTGAGAGATGAGATTACTCACTGCTTTACTCTTCAGTGGTTGCTGCTGGTTACAGCATGTTAGTTGTTGCTCTATTTGCATTGGAGTTTCAGCAAGTTGTAATTTTGCACCTGTTGTGCGTGCCTTGTTTTTATGTTCAGTAACATAAAAAGGTATGTGCCCCTTGCTAGCCCAGGTGTGTTATAGACGTTAAACTTTTTTCTTCATTTTATTTGACATCTTCTCTGCCTATGCTTCAATACTGCAGAACCCAGTGCTCTGCTTCTGAGTGAATTCACATAATACACCTGGTGGGCATTATTGCAGGACTTGTGCTCTGAGGGTTGTTAGTTTTTGCCTGCATCTTGCAGATTGCTATTCCCTGTCCTCACAATACTATGGCCATTGGCAGACTCTAGTGGTCACATGAGTAACTGCTGTTATCAATTCCCAAATGAATACTTAAATTTTTCTCTCCACCACAGGTTGTTTGGGACAATTATTGGGGTTGCTCAGAAATGTTTCCCGTGTTCAGGGGAACTGGCCTCTCATCCAGCACGGGTTTATTGCACTTAATGCGTCTTACTTATCCTGTCCTGCAAAACTGTCTATTTTTCTTACTGCAGAGACGGCCTGAATTATACTTTTTTTTCCTCACAATCCTGATACAAGGAGACTCCGCTCTCCCCTTTGTTTTGTTTTTGGACAAATACACTACAAACTGCACCCACTGGTCCACGCCTCTCATTGGGTGTTCTATGATTGTGGGTATAAGCATTCCTTGGATGGGGTGGGGGATGCAGGGAGGGCGGGGTGGGTAGGGGGTACGGGTTGGGGTTACGGGTAAGTTTTTGTACATAAGTTTTCAAGGTGCTTTGTTCTGTCCTTAGACATTGGAGTGGTTAAATGTTATACTAATGTGTTGATCTGCTGTGCACTTGAGTACTTTATACCCGATTTCACCTATTTGAGGGATGGGTTGCTGCCCCTGCGGGCGGATCTCTCATCCTATGATGCCACTTAATTTTTCAGATGTCTCAGGGTGATCTCCTGGAATGTCAGGGGCCTGAACTCAGCTGCTAAGTGAGCCCTGGTGTTCTGCTTCCTACAAAAACACAATCCACATATCTGCGTTTTACAGGAGACGCATCTACAAACCCCTAAAACTATCTGCCAAAAAAAAGGGTGGGCCTCCACTGCCACACTATATTCTCTGCATTTGCCCGTGAGGTCAGCATCCTAGTGAGGAAAACCCTGCCATTTCGACTCATTGAAGTGGAAACAGATCCAGATCGTAGATATGTGGTCATTCACGCCCATATCTATGGCAAGACAGTGGTATTGGTGGGGGTATATATTCCTCCTCCTGTCTCGATCCAGGTTCTACACCATATTATGCAACTAGTGGTTCAATTAGACAGTGACCTGATTTATTTTATGGGGGATTTCAATATGGTCCCGTGTGCGGCCCTTGATAGCTTGCACTCCTCTGCCCGTGGCTCTCCTGACCTCCGGCTGTGGGCGAATGCTTATGCCCTTACGGATGTCTGGAGGCATATGCAACCAGGCACAAGAGTTTGCCAGTCTGCTTTAAGGTATGTCCAGGACATGTCTATGCTTCCCAGGGGTATCTCGGATAATGCCCCAATATGCCTCTCCCTTGCTCGGACTGTTCCCCAAGTCTAGATTGTGAAGACTTTCCAGATTTTGGGTAAACGAAAGACTGCAAGAGCCGTTGGCGGCCTCTATTTGTAACTACTGGACAATCTAGATAATACCCCCCCCCCCCCACCGTGTTGTGGGATTCATTTAAAATCATGGGCGGGGGGGGGGGGGGGGATACATCTCTAGCATTACATGCCTCCTTCCCTGTCCCTGGAGGAGATGGAGGAGAGGGTGACTAGGGTAGAGGCAGTCTATGTACATGCCCCAGAGCCAGACCGGTATAAGACGTGGCAGCGGGCTTTTCAGGAATTGTCCACTCTCAGGATGGCCCAGACTGATAAGGCCCGCCTACACTTGGCCCAAAAAGGTGTTTGAATTTTGGAGGGGGGGGGGGGGGAATGGGAAACTGCTGGCCAGGTTTGTGAAAGGAGACATGCCGGCCACCCCTATTGGCTGTGTTAGGGACAAGGACAATCACATACTAACAGCGCCTGACCAAATGAATGCTCGTTTTCTACAATTCTTCCAGGACCTATACTCCTCCCGGGCTGATTTCTCGCCCTCCAATCTTTCCTTGATCCCATTTCCTTTCCAACATTGGCTGCGGAGGATAGGGAGAGATTGGACATGGATATCACCCTGGAGGTGGTACAGTTGGTCATGGGATGGTTTAAGAGTGGTAAGGCCCCAGAAACGGATGGTTTTCCATCTGAATTTTATAGCAATTTCATGGAAATTCTTGCAATTAAATTGACTGCCTATGGTTCCCTGGAGGAGTTGCCCGACACTATGAATGAAGCCGTTAATTGTGTTTGTTACCAAACCCGGCAAGGATCCGCAGGACTGTGCGGCGTATAGACCAACATCCTTACTAAATGTGGATGCCAAAATCTTTGCGAAAGTCCTAGCTAGTCGGTTATCCCTAGTCATTGAGGACCTGGTTGATGTTGACAAGACTGGCTTCATGCCAGTGAAGGGAACCAACAAACATCAGGCGACTATCTAAACCTGACTCTGAGAGTCAGCTCTAGAGTTATCGCCTCACTAGATGCCGAAAAGGCATTCGACTCTGTAGAGTGAGTGTACCTTGGGGAAGTCCTTCAACGATTCGGGTTCGGCCCCAAATTTATCTACGGAATCAAACTACTGTGCAATGCCCCTAGAGCGAGGGTCCATATTAACAACTGGCTTTCTACCTTTAACCCATTTTGCCGTAGGGATGCCCACTCTGCCTCAGTCTGCCCTGGCACTGGAGCCCCTGGCCATTTTGATCAGGTCTGCTCTGGACATTATGGGCCTTCGGCTGGGAAAGTTGGAAGCGAGGCTGTCCTTGTATGCGGACGCCGCATTGCTGTATCTTAATGACGCTGGCCCCTCATTAGCCCATGTTCATATTTTTGATGAATTTGGTGCCTTCTCAGGTATTAGGATAAATTGGTCCAAGTCGGTCCTATTCCCGATAGATGCAGATGCGATAAAGACCACTGCCTCCTCCCCCTTGCGGTGAGTACCGGAATTCAGGTATTTGGGGGGCAATAACAACAACTCACCACTGACTACATGGATAAGAACCTTCTCCCCCTGTTGACGGAACACTGAAAGCTAAATGCAACTCCTGGGCCCATCTGCCACTCAATTTACTGAAACAGAAAAATCTCCTTAAAATGATCTTCCTGCCCAAATTCAACTATTTTTATTTTATTTTTTAGGAACTGTCCGACATGGGTCCCGGGTGTCTTTTTTAGAGAAACTGATCAACAATGTGTGGGGTCCTTCCTCTAGTGTGGAGGCACTCCCAGATTGGCACACTCTACCCTGTGGCTTCCAGCTTGCCTGGGGGACCTGGCCTTGCCCAACTTCAAGGTCTACTACTGGGCTGCTATGCTGGTAACAGGTCCAGTGGTGATACATGGGCTCGAGATCGAACGCGGCCACTTGTTTGGAGGCGGTTAGCCTGGGTTCCCTAGCCGATTTACATAATTTTGCATATAGAGGGCCCAAGGCATACACGCAGGTTCTTGGACCAATGAGAGGCACATGGAGAGTGTGGTTGGCTGCTAGACATAGACTTGTACAACCCAATCAGCGGTCACCGGCCCAACCGCTTTGGGGTAATCCCAGCTTGCAACAGTTCCATACCCTCCCTGATCCCCAGGCTTGGGCTAGGCGAGGTGTTCTAACCCTGGGAGATGTCATGCATCAAGGAGCTTTACTTCCCATGGATGAATTAATTCACAAATTTCAACTGCCCCAGTGTATGCAGTTTAGATATCTTCAACTGCGACATGCCGCTAGAGCAGAGTTTGCCCAACCGCTCCTCCAGGCTGACCCTATTGAAGACTTAGTCTCCCTCGGTGACTCAGAGAAACCCCAATCGACCTTGTATATTGCGCTTTTGGGCACTGACTCCCCTAAGATGGAGGGGTTGTGGAAGATGTGGCAGAGTGATCTACCGTCACTGGACAGGGAGGACTGGGATGACTGCCTGGAACTACATCATATTTTCCCAGACCGAGACCCGATCTGCCCCAAATGCAGGACACAAGTGGGGGTCTTTCCTGTATACGTTCTGGAAATGCCCAATTCTAACAGCGTTTTGGTCAGAGTTCTTTAGCAAAATTAATCTTGGGCCCCTTTAACACGGACGGACCGTCTATCCGTTTTTCTTCCATCCGTCAACGGATGACATTGCATTCCTATGGGCAAACGGATAACCATCAGTTAACCTCCGCTTCTGTTTTTATTGGGGGTTTTTTTTAACATACAAGGCTACATCCAGATCCGTCAAAACGGATATTAATTGACATGTCCAGCAACGTCCGATCAGTTAAGATCCGTTTTGAAGAAATAATTCTAAATTCATGCACTGTGTGTAATTTATATATATATATATATATATATATATATATATATATATATATATATATATATATATATATATATATATATATATATATATATATATATATATATATATATATACATATACACACACACACACACACACACACACACATACATTGCCATGGAACGTCTCCTGATGGAGATAGAAAGTAGTCGGCAAATTGTTCACGCATGGCAATGTAGGATTGGAGGAGCAACGCTTTCTGGGCAATTTCCTTAAAAGGCACAGAAACTGCTGGAAAAAAAAAAAAAAAAAAATGGATGTAAAAACGTGTACATTAACGGATGACAACGTATATTAACGGAACGGAAGACGAATGAGAACTCAGATTAAAACGGAACACAAGGCGGATGAAGAAACTGATAAGAACGGATACTTTTTAACGTGGCTAAACTGATCTTGCCCATGTGAAAGGGGCCTTAGGCTACAGTTGTCCCTTTCAGTTACACCCGAGTTGGCACTGCTGGGGTGTCCATGATGATGCGCAACGTTGCCACCACTTGAAACCGCTGATATCCTACCTCCTGTTTTATGCAAAGAAGGGGATTCTCCTGAAGTGGATCTCTCTCTCTCTCTCTCTCTCGGAAGCTTTGATAGATGCAGCCCTACCCATGTATAGATTAACCTACATTAATAGAGGATGCCAATGAAAATATGACAAGGTGTGGGCCCCATGGTCGAGCACGTAGAGACTATAAAAGTGGGGGATGGGTATGTATAGGTTTACAAGCTACAAATCTCTTCTCCTGTTCAATCCTGTAGCTGTTTATCTCTGATTGCAAATGTGTACTCTGCTATTTACGGTTGTGGCTGTCCTTACATTCTGTATGGTATCAAAGCATTTTGAAAGGTTTTGTTTCAAGCTAATCTGTGTTCTCTGTCTTATTTGTTTTGACAACAATAAACCACTTTAAAAAAATAAATAAATAAAAAAAAAAAAAAAAAAAACAACACTTGACATGTATATACATTTGAAGCCAGATTCAAAGAATACCTACAAACAAGAGGCTCACGAGTAGTTTATTCCCCTTCTGGGTCTCTTTGGCCCTGCGTTTGACTTGCATCAGGGGATGTTACATCAACAAGTGGAAGGTCTGTGCTGGGTCCAGGTGTAATATCCAATGCCACAAAAGCAACATGTCCAAAGACATGCTGGTAGGTTGGCTTTCACTGGTAGGTAGTTCCACGCAGACAGGGGAGGCCTTTTGCTCTCCCAATTCGAGGTGCAAAAGTTTTGCCCAGTCAGTGCCTGCGACACCAGTACTGGTCGCACGGCTGACCCCACAACCATAAACAAGGAACGAGCCACCGCCTCGGCCTTCCTATCCATGAGATCCTTGAATGCAGGAGTCCCCTCAACCGGGATCGTGGTTACTTTAACCTAGATACTAGGGGGTCTACGACCGGAGGAGCCGACCATTTCTTCAGAAGGCTTTCCTCAAAAGGGTAGCGCACCACCATGTTTTTGGGGACCGAAAAGGTCCTTTGTGGCCGACCCCATTGCCTGTAGATGAACTTGTCAAAATAAGTCAAATACGGGAACACCTTAGGTGAACGTGCTTGCGGGACCCAAAAGGGACCAATACATCAGGAGAGGGATCCGCTGGCTTCTGGATCTTCAGGGTATTACGTACAGCTGTGATAAGTGCTCCAACAAGTGATTTATCGCGCCCGTACCCGGACGGGGAATCATCCTCATCGCTGTCCGAATGGTCCTGGTCAGCCAAGTCTGATAGGTCAGAGCAGGGGTCACCAGCCACAGCAGGGCCTGAGTCTGCATCAGAGCTCTCCCCAGAGGACGGGGGGGGGGGGGGGGGAACAGGGCCTTTTACACGCACCTTTCCTTCCACATACCGCCTCTATTTTAGCAACAAAAGAGTTAAGGACCGCCGTCAGGGTGTCCATGGGCACAGCGCTATCCGCAGGTGACCTGGTTGCAATAGCCTGGATTTGGGGAGGGGGGGGGGTTTCAGTTTCTGAAGCCATGCTGACCCTACCCTGTCTGCAGGGGGGGGGGGGTTCCTAGCGCCAGACTCACCAGCCTGGGGCATTCTGTGATGGTCACTAGCCGTGCCTGTAGTCCCCAGGAGGTTACCCAAGTGCAGAGTGAGGAAAGTAGAGTGTGTTGGCAGCAGCTGTAGAAAATAGCGGTGAAACGATCTGCAGAGCTTGCACCAGCATTCAGGAAATTAGAGTTACGCTTACCGGTAATGTCTTCCAGTAGTCTTTCAGGACAGCCACTATGAGAGAGACTCCTCCTCTTCCTCTGGAAACACTGCACCAGCCCATAAATTCTTACTTCCCCTGCCGGACCTCAGTTTATATCGAGATTACCTCCGGCCAGCTGGGGAGAAACAAGAACACATTAATAACATATTTATCAAATACCATTATCTTGCTGCGCTCTGGTCTTTTGTAAGACTCCCCCCAAATTTCGGGTGGGAACTAGGGCTGTCCTGAAAGACTACTGGAAAAGACGTTACGTTACCGGTAAGCGTAACTCTAATTTTCCCTAATCGTCTTTCAGGACAGCCACTATGAGAGGATACACGAGCACTTACCAGTTAGAGTGGGACTACAGCTTGCAAAACCTTTCGCCCAAAGGTCTGCTCACCTGCCGACACCAGATCCACTCTGTAGTGTTTTACGAAAGTGGAATAGCTGGACCATGTTGCTGCTCTGCAAATCTGCTCTGGCGTTGCTCCCGCTCTTTCTGCCTGGGAGGCTGCCATAGCTCTAGTGGAGTGTGCTTTAATACCCACTGGGATTTCTTTCCCTGCAACTGAATAAGCCTGCTCGATGGCTACTCTGAGCCATCTAGCAATAGTGCGCCGGGACGCTTTACAACCTTTTCTGGCCCCGGAAAACAAAACAAATAAGGAACCTTCTGAATGTCTTGGTCAGTTCCAGATAGTGTAGGATACATCTAACATCCAAATAATGAAATTTTAGTTCCTTCTCACCGGAGGGATTGGGACAAAAAGAGGGCAAAACAATTTCCTGGCTTCTATGAAAGCTGGATGCCACTTTCGGCAAAAAGGCCGGATCGGTCTTTAAAACTATCCGGTCCGGAAAAATAACGCAAAAGGGAGCCCTGACTGATAAGGCCTCCATCTCACTGACCCTCCTGGCAGTTGTTACTGCTACCAGAAACACTGTCTTCAGAGTAAGCTCTCTCAGAAAACACTCCTTTAAAGGCTCAAAGGGGGGTCCAGTTAAGCTCTGTAAAACTAAAGATAAATCCCATCTGGGAAAGGACAGACCCTGGACCGGTCTCTGTTTGGACAGGGCCCTAAAGAACCTGACTACCCATGGGTTGGCAGCCAAATGATCTTCCAAATAAACACTGAGGGCTGATACTTGACCCCTGAGGGTACTAATGGATAAGCCTTTATCTGCCCCACATTGTAAAAATTCCAAAACTGCGGAGGAGCTCCGTACTGGGAAAGAGCTCTCTGCGCACCACTTGTTGAAAAGTAACCAGACCTTTTCATAGATCTGGCGAGTTTCCTTCTTCCTACTGTCCAGGAGGGTAGAAACTAGTCTCTCTGAAAATCCTTTAGATTTTAATAAACCTTCCTCAGTAGCCAGGCCGCTAACTTCCACTGGCGTACTCGTGGGCAGAGGACTGGCCCCTGAGAGAGGAGATCGTCCCGAGGGGGCAAGAGTAGGGGAGGTTCTACCGCCAACTGCTTTAGCATTGAGAACCATGCTCTTTTGGGCCAATGTGGAGCCACCAGAATCAGAGATGTGCTTTCCATTTGAAACTTTCTCAGAACTGCTGGCAACAACACTGGAGGTGGGAAGGCATAGCAAGTTCTGAAGTGCCAATTCTGGTTCAAGGCGTCCACGCCTAAGGCTCCCTCTCCCCTTTTTAGGGAGAAAAAACAGGGGGTTTTTGCATTGTTTTTGGACGCGAACAGGTCCACCTCTGGAGACCCCCATCTCTTTATTATGAGATTGAAGACCTCCTGGTTGAGAACCCAATCGCTCTCCCTCAGCCTCTTTCGGCTGAGAAAGTCTGCTACCACGTTTTTCTCTCCCCTCAGGAAAACTGCTGAGAGCGAAAGGGTGTAGGTTTCGGCCCAGGACAGGATCTCTGTCGCTAAAGACAACAGGGCTCCCCTTCTCGTGCCACCCTGCTTGTTTAAATAGGCCACTACGGAAGAGTTGTCCGACCGCACCTGAATGTGGTGACCCCGGAGCTCTTTTTTGAAGAATCTGAGGGCTAGTCCCACTGCCCTTAATTCTTTCCAGTTGGATGATTGAGTCGCCTCGCCGTCTAGCTGGGCTAGAAGGGAACCCAAATGTGCCCCCCAACCTTTTCCACTTGCATCTGTGGTCACTACCCGAGAAACCGGGATGAGCCACAGACGCCCCTGCGACAGATTCGTCATTTTCCTCCACCACCAGAGGGATCTCTTTACCTGGTGTGGAATATGTACTAGGGTGTCTAGAGCCTCCTGACTGTGGTCCCACACCCCTAGGATGAAGGTCTGTAGGGGACGAAAATGTAGCCCTGCCCACTGCACTGCTGGGAGGGTAGATGTAAGGAGACCCAAAACTGACATCAGAACCCTTATGGAAACCAGCTGGTTGCTCTGAAGAGAGGTCACCGCTCTGTCCAGCTTTTGTACCTTTTCTTTTGGTAGAAAAACTCTCAACAGTGTTGAGTCCAACAGGAAACCTAGATAGGAGATCTGTTGTGAGGGGATCAGGCTGGACTTTTCCAAGTTCAGAAGCCACCCCAGGTCTGTAAGGACCCCTTTGGTTAGATCGAGATCCTTGACCAACTGTGTTGGGGATGCCGCAAATAAAAGCAGGTCGTCCAGGTAGGCTATTATACATATCCCCTGGAGCCGAAGAAAGGCCATGACTTCTGCCAGGACCTTGGTAAAAATGCGGGGTGCAGAGGATAGCCCGAATGGCAGGGCCTGAAACTGAAAATGTACTGTTTCTCCCCCTAAATCTATGGCAAGGCGTAGAAACTTCTGCGAGGCCTCCGCTATAGGGATGTGTAAATACGCGTCCCTTAGGTCCAGAGATACCATGAAACAGTTGCGGGGCAGAAGAGCCCTTACTGAAAAGATCGACTCCATGCAGAATCTTTTGTATGTCACTGAAGCATTCAGGGGCTTTAAGTTCAGAATCAATCTGAACTTTCCTGAGGGTTTTTTCACTACGAAGATGTGAGAATAAAACCCCCTTCCCTCTTCTGCTTTTGGGACCCTGAGAATAACATCCTGATTCTCCAATTCCCTCAGAGCTTCTAGCAAGGCCTCGGCCTTTACCATGCACCTGGGTAGATGCGTGACAAGGAGCCTTTGAGGGGGTGGTCTTAAGAATTCCAAGAGGTACCCCCTTCTTATTACCCCTAAAATAAATTGATTGGGGGATATTGTCTCCCACTGTGGTAGAAAGGCCCCCAGTCTTCCTCCCACTGTAGCTGGAATGTCACTGGGTTTTACGGGGCTGGACAGGAGGGCGAAAAATCGCCCCTCCCCTGCCTTTTTGGGGCCAGGTTTTCTCTTTTTCCCCTCTGGTTTAGGGGTTTCCCTACGCCCTTGCGGACGAAACCCCTTTTTAGTTTGTACGGGGTTTTTCCGTTTAAGAGGAAAGGATTTTTTCCTGTCCGCTGTCCGGTCTAGAACAGTCTCTAGCCCTGGGCCAAAAAGGAGGTCCCCCGTCAGGGGTATACCACAGTTTTATCTTGGAGGCATTATCCCCTGGCCATGTTTTTAACCAGAGGGCCCTTCTGGCCGAATTGGCTAGAGCCGCCGTTCTGCCCGACATGCGGACGGACTCAGCAGAGGCATCTGCTATGGAAGTGATCCCTCGCAGCATAGTAGGGAAGGATGACAGAATGGTTTCCTTATCTGTGCCTGCCTCAAATATGTTGTTGGATCTGTGAGAGCCAGTGCTCTAAATTGCGAGCCACAACTGTAACTGCCATTTCAGGCTTTAGATTGCCGATAGCCGAGTCCCACGTTTTTTTAAGTCAATCCTATTGTCCATGACATCTGCCAAGGCCCCCATGTCTTCAAACGCCAAATCTGTGTGTCTGGAGACCTGGGAGAAAGCGGCATCCAATTTGGGATTTTTATTCCAAAGGCATGCTGGGTCCTCTGAAAATGGGAACCTTCTTTTGAGGGATCTAGATAAAAAGCTTTTTCTCTCCGGATCCTGCCACTCCTTTTTAACTGTTTCCATTAAAACTTCGTGCACTGGAAACACCCTTCTTTTTGGTTCCCCCAAACCTGAATACATTTGGTCATGCAGGGTTAGGGGCTTTTTATCCGTCTGGATACCGAGGGTTGCATAAATTGCCTTTAAGAGGTCCTCTACCTCATCAAGGGATAATTTATATCTGGAGGCTTTCCTGGACCCCCCGTCCTGGTCCTCCCCCTCTGAACCCTCCTGGGAATCGGAAGAGGAACTGTCTGGAAGTTCCCTACCTGTCTCTGAAGGGCCTGCAACCTCTGTCCCCCCTGTACTAGCAGGTTGGACCGGAGTAGAACTCTGTGCTAGAGGTGGGGTTGTATCCTGGGGAGATGGACCCGTGGGAAGCTGAAATTTTTCAAAAAGGGACCTAAAAGAAGAGCAGGTGGACGAGAGCTCTTTGACTGAAGCTGCTAGTCCTGACTCCTGTTCAGATTCCCTTTCCCTAACGAGGGAGTCAATACAGCCTTTGCACAACACTTTGGTCCAAGAGTCCCCTAAAATGTCCCTACAGGAGGCACACTTCTTTTTAGAGCTATGTGTAGACCCAGTTTTTTCCGTAGCTTTCTAAAAAAAAAAGGAAAAAAGAAAAAACAGATAAAGACAAAGTCAATCCAAAGCTCGGGATACAACCCTGGGAGTGCACTAGGCCCTTTTTTAAAAGAAGGAATCTGAGCCTCCCCTCCCCCCTGGCCACCCAGGGGGTCTGCCCCCCCCCCCCATGATAGAACCATACATTGGGGTGGGGGGATCCTAGATAGAGAGTACCCCTCCCCAGGGTGCTCTTACCTTAGGAATGCTGGAGATAGAGTCTGTTGTTTGAGCCTCAGCTTCCGACATGACTGCAGGTGGCTGCTTACTACAGAGTTCCACGCTGCCTGTGCGCGTTCCGAACTCATCTCCAGCTTGTGCCCGGCCCTTCTATCAGCTCCACGACCCGGAACCAGAAGTCGATCGTATTCGAGGTCAAGCCTTAGTTTCCACCGGATACGACGTCGCCCGTCGTTCGGCCCTGCTCGGTTCAAAGAAAAAAAGGGGCGGACTGTACCCTTGTACAGGGAAATCTTTCGAACGGCTTGCCAGCTGCGTCCCTGTAGACGCGATAGGAGTCCCCCACCACCTGAAGCCGCGCTCGACTCAGAAGGGGTGGCAGTACCTGGTGAGGTTCGACCCGCCCGACATGCGGACGTTGGTTTCGAACGGTTTGAACCCAGCTTTCTCCAAACAAAGCCCCTGCTTCTTTCGACCGGGTTCTTTAACGAAAAAATGGCCACAGCCTCCCCGACTGATCGGCCTGGTTCCTTGCACAGTGTCTCCCCGCCGGAGGAAACACTAATAACTGAGGTCCGGCAGGGGAAGTAAGAATTTATGGGCTGGCGCAGTGTTTCCAGAGGAAGAGGAGGAGTCTGTCTCTCATAGTGGCTGTCCTGAAAGACGATTAGGGAAATGGCCATCCAGCGTCCTGTATACACAGTGGACACAGGAAACAGCATGCGAGAGCACATGTAAAGCTGTCACAAGAGAACTGCGGTGAAAAGAGCGCTCGGGCTTCAAAAAAATGGCCGCCAATACAACTAATAGGAAAATCTTCTAGAAAATGGGCAAGGCTCACAGGGGGAACCTGCTCTGCCCTCAGTCAAAATGGCCGCCGGACAGCGCCATGCAGTGACAGGAAAAATCCATCAAATAGCGCTGCCTTAAACCAGTAAGAATACCCCCACAGACACCTTTTGGGATCCCCCACACAGGGACCAGGACCATTGCTATCCGCACAGACCCCACACAGGTGAGAGACCCAGCAATCCCCATACACACACCACCCGCAGCACATGCATGGGGGGGGGGGGGGGGGAGATAGGGATGTGGGAGAGAAGCCGGCAGTTGATGAAAGATCCTGGGATCTTCTATCTTGCGCAAAAGTATAAACCCTGCATCAAAAGAAAATGGACCAAAGGGCCCGCAGGGTTCCTAGGTCATTCTCCTTCACTAGGCAAAATAAAAACGGAGTCTGCTGGGGCAGCAGGGAGGGTTGTTAGCAAAGGGTCTGCCCCTCGGGGCGGTACTGAAAGTTCTGTGTATTGTGTTACAATTTCGCCTAGTTCTCCTAAAGGCAGGCTAACCCATTTAGTTACAGAGAGGAGCTGTGTCGGTCGGTGAATATAAGAGGAATTGGCCCTAGTATATGAATGCGAGTTGCTCCCCACCCCTCGTCTCCTATGGGATAGAGGATATATGTTTAGGTTCTTTGTGTCCTTCCCCCACCAGAGGGAGGGCTTTACTTTCTCGGGGATCGAGACCTCCTCTTCCAGATCCTTGCCTTTTATTGTTCCAACAAGAACCTCTGAAGGTCCCTTTGATGGAACCTGGCCCACTGTACAGCCGGAATGGCTGCTGTCATGAGACCTAACACCGACACGACCTCTCTTACTGTACACTTGGGGCAGCTTTGAAGAGAAGAGATTCTGTGCCACAGACCCAATCTTTTTTTCCGGTAGCACAATTGTCTGGTCCACAGACCTGATCTTGTAACCCAGGTACAGGATCTCCTGCATTGGCGTAGTTTTGGATTTTTCCCAACTGAAAATCCACCCTAGCTCAGGCTGAGCTGTGTTAATTCTAAGTCCTGAGAAAGCTGTCTTCCCGAATGGGCTGTTAGTAGTAAGTCGTCTAGATATGGAATGATCGAGACCAACTGAAGTCTTAAGGGAACTAGTGCCTCCCCGAGAACCTTGGTAAAGATTCTCGGGGTGGATGACGAAGGGAAGTGCTCTGCACTGAAAATTATATATTTTTGCATCTATCTGAATCGCCACCTGAAGAAATTTTTGGCATTCCTTCTTTATAGGGATATGCAGATAGGCGTCCCTTAAAGTGGAGGGCCATCCTGAAAAAAAAAAAAAAAGATACATGAAAAATTAGAAAAATGGGTAATGGGTCGCGCTGTGTTCTGGGAATTGTGTGTCCCAGAACACAGCGCGCCCCATTCACAAAGCGCTGAGCGACTCGCGCATGCGCAGTAGGAAACGGGCAGTGAAGCCGCAAGGCTCCACTGCCTCTTTCCCTTAGCCAAAATAAAGACCAAGGGACGAGTCAGCCTCGGGCGGCCGACATTGCGGGCGCCCTGGACAGGTAAGTGTGCTTATTAAAAGTCAACAGCTACAGTGTTTGCAGCTGCTGACTTTTAATTTTTAACCGGCCCTCCTCTTTAAGTCCAGGGTAGCCATAAACACCTCCTTTTGGAGGAGATTCCTTATTGAATAAATGGACTCCATCTGAAACTTCTTGTAATTGATGGAGAGGTTCAGAGGGCGGAGGTTCATGATCGGTCTGAACTTCCCAGACGGCTTTTTTAACACAAATATGAGAGTAAAATGGGGACTGGTGTCAATACCTCTTGATCCACCATTTCCCCTCCATCAGTAATGGCAAGGCCCTGGCCTTTTATGAGTGACTCAGGAGTCTTGTTACGAGAAATTTTGAGGGTGGGCTGCTGTGAAACTCTAGCGCATAACCTCTTTTTATTATATTTAGAACAAACTTGTTTGAGGTTATTCTTTCCCACTGTGGAAGAAAGTTTCGATAACCTTCCCCCCCACGGGAAACCTGCCGTCACTGGGGTTTGGGGGTTTGATTGGGACAGTTGAAAAGTATGCCCCCTTTTCCTTTCCCTTTTTGTCCCATCCAGTGCTTTTTGGGTTTGAATTCCTTTTCTGTTTTTGAGGGTTCCTTTGAGGGACGGAAAAATTCTTTGAAAATTTCTATTTTTTGTGGGAAAGGTTTTCTTTTTATCCACCGTCCTGTCTAAGGTGGTATCTAATTCAGGCTCGAAGACTAGGTCTCCTGTAAAAGGGACACTGCACAGGCGAGTTTTAGACGGCGTGTCTCCCCCCCCCCCCCCCCCAAGTTTTCATCCATACTGACCTCCTAGCTGCAACTGAAAGCGCTGCAGACTTAGCCGTGAACTTTATGGATTCAGTAGAGGCATCAGAAATGAAACTTGTGCCCTTAAAAAGAGCATATGAAAGGTTTTTAAGAGCTCAGGCCTAGGAGCGCCTGCTTTAAGGTGTTCCTGCAGTTGAGATAACCAGACCTGCAGATCTCTAGCCACACAAGAAGTGGCTAGAGCTGGTTTCAAGCTTGCCATAGAAGCATCCCAGGGCCTTTTTAAGACTACATCTGTCCTTCTGTCCATTGGATCTTTTAAATGACCCATGTCCTCAAAAGCTAGGCCAGACTGCTTTGAGACTTTAGATAGAGGGGAGTCTAGTTTAGGATTTTTATTCCAGACTGCCTCGGGACTCTCATCAAAAGGAAATCTTCTCTTTAGCAAATTGGGAAAGACGACTTTATCTGGCTTGGACCATTCCTTACGGACCAGGTCAGAAAGCACTTTATGTATTGGAAAAACCTTATCCTTTTTCCCCAGAGCCTCATACATTTGATCATGTCTGGTTAATTGAGTCTCTTCCTCATCAATTTCCAGAGTATCATAAATGGCTCTAAATAGCTCCTCTACTTCAAGAGATAGCTTATATCTTGCGACCTTGTTAGCTACAGTCTGATCCTCATCCTGGTCTGAGTCTACATCAGAGGATTCAGGACTAAATAACGCGGAGCTATGCTCCCTAACTATACAGGGCTCCCCGGAGCTGGGTGTTGTAAAGCATGGTGAGGAGGAAATTGTAGTTGCTCTACTGGTGGAAGCAGCTGTGCCTACATCTGTAATTAAATCCTGGAGAGATTTAAAAGTTGATGCCATCTCCTCTTTAAAGGAGCCAAGGAATTAAGCCAAAGGGGAGTCTGTCTCTGTTTTAAGAATGCCTGCGATGCACTGTTTGCATAGGGCTTTGCTAGAGCCTGAGGACAGTCTATTTCCACAATTAGGGACTTTTTGCGGCCCAATTTGTCTTCCCTTGTTGGGGCCTCCTTAGCCTGAAACAAAGAATAGGCATCCTTAGTATTCAAACTGTATCCCTCCTTACAAACACCCGTGCTGCACCACCACCGCAGTATCTCTTGGACCTGTAAAGTAACCACCACCATGGTGTACTACAGGTCTCAGCCTTACTATCGCCACCAACCCCATTAACCACCAGAATAATGGCTTGCCCAGCAGCCTACCTGGGTCTGGCTGATGCCTGCCTCCACCGGAGTGTCCTGGGGGGGATTAGCCTGCATGGTCTCCCTCGAGATCCGGATCCCACCGCTAGTCCGGTATAGCGGGACGCTGGTCAGGAGCTCACAGGCACAGCGTGGGCTTTGCTCTTCCTCCTTGTACCTCTAGAGACCCAGAAGTCTTGGTACACAGTGATGACGCAGTTCGGCCAGAAATGTCGCAACGGCGTCTCCGACCCCCACCACCACTGAGGCAGAGAGCAAAGGAGGACTGGAAAAAAAAAATACACCGCTCTTGGGGGGAACCTGCGCCATCCTGACCGTGGCACACCTCGGCACTGAAAAGGGGAAGGTAGTGGGTCTGCTCCTGACAGCCGGACGTATCCGAGCCCCAATTTAAAATACGTGAGGACTAGACTGAAGCTGCTGGATAGGACCCAGTCCCCCTGCGCAGCTTCATTCCCTTCAGGCGGCCCCTGAGAGATGTCCTTCTCCTGGTTCCTGGCAACATGTTCCTCTGACGGAGGAAACACAAATGACTGGCCAGGGACCTGAAGGACCGCCTTTTTGAACTGTGGCAATGTTTCTTGGATTGTTGGGAGGGACTTCATCTCTCAAGGGCTGTCCTGGAAGATAACTGGGGAAAAATGGCCTCAGCCGATGTGGAAGGAACCACTGACAGCAATGGCCTGGGTTCGGTCTGGTCTGGCAAGAAAAAAAATAAAAATAAAAATAAAAACGCAGGCTGTGTAAGACCACAGCCTGGGGACATACCAGTCATCTGCTGCTGCCCCCGATCTCCGGGTCCAGAACCGTATTGTGCTCCCTATTAAAAGTACTCATGTTCCCAATTTTGCTCTTCATATAATTGAGGTCTGCTCTGGGGTACAAAGGCTACACAAATTCCATGGGGGCGTAGGACGTGAACATATGGAGGTGGGGCGGCTATCTAGTTGTTTAGAAGTGCTGGTCGCTTCTTACTATATGCTTGCTTGAATTCCTGTAAATGTGAGTTTATTTTATTCTCTTTATGTGCAATAAATTTTCCCTTATTTGGATGCTTGCGCAATGAGCATTTTTATTCTGCTCCATGTATTTACACGATGATCGAGTCATTACCTGAGCCTTGGATTATACCTGGTTATATAGCTTGTTGAGAGGAAGGGCCTTTTCATTCTGTCTTTTGGCGTATGGGGAGAAGGATCTCTTTGGAATACATGTGCAGTCGATTACCATTTAAGTTGGATTGCTCTTATCATCTGAACACATTCAATGTGCATCACCCATACGCTGATGGCAAGGGTCAGTTACATTGGGTGAAGGTGATTGTTCCCAGTCTCTTGGCTCACATAGATTAATCCTTTATATGAACTTTTTAATCGTGAACTTTTAGTCTTTTGATTATTTTTTGTTTTGAGGGCTACACCATATACCCACATTATGCCTATTGTGTCCAGCAATCTAGTGTTAACAGCCATTTGTTTATTTTATCACCATTAAGTGAAGCAAATTGAAAAATTTTCAATATTACCAGCAAAGCAGCTTCATTATTATACTAATATAGAAGTGAATATGCACTACATTTCGCGATTTCATAGTTTGATGCATCATAAATGTTATTTCTCCATTAAAAACGCTAGTTTTAGAAGACCAAGCCCTTCCGGCTGTCTGAGCAGGCATGTTTGAACTTTGGACTTTTGCCCGACTGACTTGTGTACAGACGCTCGGAAATCCGACAACAGACATTTGTTCGCAGAAAATTTTAAAGCCTGCTATCCAACGTTTGTCTGCAGAAAATCCAACAATTGTCTGATGGAGCATAGTCGGATTTTCCACCAACAGCCTGTCATCACAAAATTCCCGTTGAAAAATCTGATTGTGTGCATGAGGCTTTAGATTTGGCGATATACCTGCTGTGCTGCTGACTGATTTTCTTGCCAGAGACTCTGCAACGGAGAAGGAATAGTCCGGCCTCTACCAAGTGGCTCCATGTAGCAACATACAGTGAAATTTGTAGAGTATCGTAAACACTCTTTAGAATTACCTTGCTCCCCTAAACAATAAATATGAGTGTGGGCAACTGATTCATGTACCCATCGGGAATAGGTATTTAATTCTGTTCCATGGAGGGGGGTGGCACTGAGGCTGGGGTGGCCACACCACAACTCATCCCTGGCCTAATTCAGACGCCAGCTGAAAGCAAACAAACAAAGGGCCCATGTGCTGGTAACATCTCACCATGTCACAAAGTAAGGTGCTGGAATGCTTATTCCAGCAGCTGGTACTTGTAAAAGGCTAGTCTCAAAGTGTGCTGCTGTATATAGGCAGAAGAACTGCCTGAAATTGGGGGGAGGGGAAGTTTTATTAGTGCATGGGTGGTCACTTCATTGTCCAAATTTGGCTATATTTAGGCAATGATGTCACCAGAGACCCTGCCCCTTTGTGTACTTCTACCCTACAGCTGAAGGGGCCAGGGAAGTGTTCTTGTTTGCCATGAAGTTGGCGCCTGCCAGCTTCAGAGCAACCAGAAAGCCCTGTGTGGGAAGCCGCTACTTTCATGACAGCTTAGCAGCATCTCTCCATATGCAAACTTAGGGTTCGTCTTAACCACTTCTCCCATCCCAGCCATAGTCATATGATATCTGCAGGCGAGATCTCCCATCCTGGGTGGGCATATGATGTCCTGGGCTTTCTGGCTGTCTGGGGGCCAATGCGCGTTGCCCGGCGACCACAATGTCTGCCTGGCACACACGTTTGCCCATTAACAGAGCAGGACTCTGTGTGTGTGTGTGTGTGTGTGTGTGTGTGTGTGTGTGTGTGTGTGAGTGTGTGTGTGTGTGTGTGTGTGAAAGTCCTGTCAGGTGAGAGGAATACGATCATGTGTTTCCAGATCAGAGGAACACCGATTGGTCTCCTCCCTATGAGTCCCCTCCTCCTACAGTTATAATCACTCCCTAGGTAACACAATTAACCCCATCCCTGCCAGTGACATTTATACAGTAATCAATGCATTTGTATAGCACTGATCGCTGTATAAATGTGAATGGTCCCAAAATAGTGTCAAAAGTGTCCGATATGTCCGCCGCAATGTTGCAGTCGCCACCAAAAGAAAGCTCAAATGTGGGGGGGGGGGGGGGGGGAAATCATAAAAAAAATAGGATTTTTTGTACTAATCGTAAAAACTTCTTCTCTGTAGTTCACCGACTGACACAGCTTCTCTTTCTTAGACCATCGGGTTCTTACGCCACCTTCAGGAGAGGACTAGGCAGAACATGTGAACATGTACAACAGAACCAGAACTTTCTACGTCAACAAGCAGTATAACTTAAAAAGATAAATAAAAAAATAATAGTAGGGGAAAGTGCTGTGTCACTCGGTGAACTACAGAGAAAAGGATTTTACGGTGGAGTACAAAAAAAAAATCCTATTTTCTCTTATGTTCACTGACCAACACAGCTCCTTTCTTAGGTCATCAGGGCTTCCCCAAGCAGTGCCAAAACGAGGGGTGGGAAACAGCATAAAAACCTTCACCCACAATGGCATGTGAGAAACAGTATAAAACTTCACCCACAAAACAACGGTGTGGGAACAGCATAGAACTTTTACCCACAAAAGTTCCTCAATCTGGGAGTCACTACCTTACAAACCGCCTCAATAACTTACGGTAACAAATGCAACAGTGCATTTACTTAAAAGTACCTTTTTTTGACAAAAAATAAAAAAATTAGTGCAATTGCAAATTACACAGCCGTCTGCAAAACTTTGCAGCCAAAAACAGGCATCAGCCGATGCACTGACATCTACCTTGTAGAATTTTGTAAAGGTGAGAACAGACGACCAGGTTGCCGATTTATACACTTGAGCGACAGACAATTAATGTCGGAAGGCCCAAGACATTCCAATTGCTCTGGTGGAGTGGGCCGCGTCCGGAAAGGGGGGCACTTGCCCCTTCAAGGCGTAGGCCTGTACTACAATCTGTATGATCCACCTGGTAATGGTGCCCGACGAGACCGCCATGCCTTTATTCGGACCAGCAACTGAAACAAACAAGGAGTCTGACTTCCAAAAGGGAGCCGTAGCAGACAAATACACCCTCAGAGCCCAGACCACATCCAGGGAATGGAGGGACACCTCTTTAGGATGTGTCAGTTTAGGACACAGATGGCAACACAACGTCTTCATTGATGTGGAACGCCGAAAGCAAGGTTGCAGACGCAACCCCACCTTATTCTTGTGGATAACCAGATTGGGCAACTTGCAAGACAAGGCCGCCAGTTCCGAAACCCTCCTGGCCGATGTAATGGCCACTAGGAAAACCACTTTCTGTAAAAGAGTCAGAGGGATCCATCTTATGATATTTTCAAATGGTGGTTTCTGAAGCGCCGATAACACCAGGTTCAGATCCCATGGGGGTAAAGATGGACGCACTGGAGGAACTACATGTCGGAACATGAACAAAAGTGTCAGTGAGACGCCAGGGGTCTCTGGGGGAAAAAAAAAAAAAAAAGACAGCCAAGGCTGATATTTGTCCTTTAATGGTGCTTTTAGGTTCAACAGCCACCCAAATTCCTGCAGGGTCTGCATGGTGATCACCACATCCTCCTCTAATTCTGAGGTGGAAGATGCTCTCAGGAGGAGATAGTCTAGGTAACCCACGATCGCGAGCCCGCGTTGTCGCAGCAACACCAAAACAGGAGCCAATACCTTGGTAAAGACTCAGGGCAGATGCCAAGCCAAAAGGGAGAGCCACAAACTGATAGTGGGCCTTCCCAACTGCAAATCGCAGAAACTTCTGATGCCGAAGGCATATGGGTAAGTGCAGGTATGCATCCTGGATGTCCAAAGATGCCAGGGAGTCCCCTTGATGGAGTGCAGCAACTACTGAGCCTCTGTACTTTCAAAGTAATTGAGGACTTTCAGTTCCAAGATTGGACGTACCCCTTTGTTTTTGGGGACTACAGATTAGAGTAGAACCCCTGGAACCTTTCCGGCTCCAGAACTGGTAGCCGGGAGTACGGGTATGCTGGAGCCGACCAGCATTTTAGCCAAAATTAGGCACCTCAGCACCACTGCTGACGCTGAAGCCCTGGATAACAGAGGGAGGGCATCAATGGCTGTGTCACAAACGTACTTAAGGCCTTGCACTAACTGGTCTGCTAGTTCCACAGACAGGGGGAGTCTGTTGTTCCCCCATTTCACAGTGCAAATGTTTTGCCCACTCAGCAAGTGTCTGTGACAAGTGTGGATGCAAGTTCTGGTCGAATTGCCGACCTCACAACCGTAAACAAGGAACGAGCCACTGCCTCTGCCTTCCTGTCCATGGGGTCCTTAAAGGCAGGAGTCCTCTCTACCGGGATCGTGGTTACTTTGTTTAACCTGGATACCTGGGGGTCCACGACCAGAGAAGCCGACCATTTTTTGAGAAGGCTCTCCTCAAAAGGGGTAAACACACCGCCATGTATTTGGGGACCGTAAAGGTCCGATGCGGTCGACCCGACCTCATTCCTTGTATATGAACTTATCTAAATAAGTCAGATATGGAAATACCCTAGGTGTACGGGTTGGCTTATGGGACTGAAAAGAGACCACTACATCAGCAGAAGGATCTACTGTATCCTGAATTTTCAGGGTATAACGCACAGCTGTGATCAGTACTCCAACAATCACTTTATCGCGCACAGACCCGGACAGGGACTCGTCCTCACTTGCCCGATCGGTCCTGGTCAGCGTCATCTGAAACAACTGAACAGGGGTCAGAGTCTGCGTCAGAGCTCTCCCTGGAGGTTGAGGGGCGGGGTCTGCTTTTACATGGAGCTGGGGGGCATGTCGTAGCTGACCCAGTGCGGAGCTCTGGTCTGCACGCGCTAGCTGGCCGGGCTGGGGAGACTACAAGGATAAGGGTATCCAGCCTGTCACCCAGCCAGCTGTTGATAGCAGATCACAGGATGCGCAAAAGGCAAACTTCTGCAGAAAAAAAAAAAATCCATGGACCGATGGGCCTGCAGGGTTCCTAGGTCCTTCTCCTTCACTAGGCAGAAAAAAACTGAGGCTGCAGGAGGCAGGCTGGGGGGTTGTTACCTAAGGGACCGCCCCTTGGGCAGAACTAAAAAGTTCTGGTTTTGTTGTACATGTTCTGCATAGTCCTCTCCTGAAGGTGGCGTACCAACCCAATGGTCTAAGAAAGGCGCTGTGTCAGTCGGTGAACGCAAGAGAAATGTCATTTGGGTACAGTGTTGCATGACCGTGCAATTGTCAAATTGCAACAGCGCTGAAAGCTGAAAATTGGCCTGGGCAGGAAGGGTGTGCAAATGCCCTGTGTTGAATTGGTTAAAGCATAAAAAAAAAAAATTATCTGTATCCTTTACAGCCAAAGAGGATTCCATCTTATAATATATTTGATCTGACGTTGCCATGATGTTGAACCTGCGATCAATTATGACACCAGCCATGGCTTGACAGTTTGTTTGAGAGGACAAGCAACTGTGACAGTAATACACAGCATGCCTTGAATGTAATTGGTTTTGGGAAGCAATCCAAATGGAACTGAATTAAAAAATGTTTTGCCAATAGGCAGGCTCATTATTGCAGAACAAACATACAATGTCTTTTCTGCAATAAAATAAAAACTTACTTTCCTGTCCACAATTTTCTGCCGAATGCAAACCGAGCGGTGCATGCACAGTTTTGAACAACACCCATGCATGCACTAGATTGATGTCATGTCAACCCCCCCTCTCACCCTCCAGGCATTCCCTTGGATCATTAAAGCAGAGATTTAGTATTGCTGTCTTTAGTTCTGCTTTAATGCAAAACTAAACCCTTCAATTTACCGGTTTACAAAAAAACAGTTACATTCAAGGCACGCCATGAATGATAACTGTCACGCTATCAAATGGCTGCTGTCAAAACTGATCATATGTGCAGCACCATGGCAACTGCAGATCAAACAGAGGCTAAGATAGCAGCTTCATTTGCTGTAAAGGATTGGAGAGTTTAGTTCCACTTTAACAACTTCCGGACCGCCCACCGTCGTTAAATGTCGGCTGTGTGAAGGGGTATACATTTGTTATGGCAGCAGCTAGCTGCCATAACCCCGGTATCCTCCTCTTCAGTGAGTGGTCAGGTTTAGGACACAAGATCACTTATTGGCGGCAGGAGAGGGCCCCCTCCCGCCACGCTCCAGGTGCCCTCCACTGCTTATTGGGGCCATACACACATGTCTCCGTAACAATGCAGGGCAGAAGCGATGTCAAAACATCACTTCTGCCCACAGCTCTTAAAGCAGAGGTTCACACAAAAAAGGAACCCCTTCCCCCCCCCCACCGAACCCTCCCCCCCCCCCCCTCCGGTTTCACATTCGGCACCTTTCAGGGAGGTGCAGATACCTGTATAATACAGGTATTTGCACCCACTTCAGGGCATAGATATCTGCAGAATCTGCGGGTATCTACGCCACTTCCTGTCCCCCTCTGCTGTGAAACATACGGGTCCCAGAGATAGCAGGGACCATCCGTATTGCGCAGAGCGACTCGTGCATGCGTAGTAGGGATCCAGGAAGTGAAGCCGCAAGGTGTGGAGCTAGAAGATGGTGGCAGCAGCACTCGAGAGCCAAGCGACAGATCGGCTTTGGGTGCCAACATTGTGGGCACGCTGGACAGGCAAGTGTCCATATTTTAAAAGTCAGCAGCTGCAGTATTTGTAGCTGCTGACTTTTAAAATAAATTTCGACAGAACCCTGCTTAAAAAAAAGGGACATTTTAAATGATTTTTTTTTTTTTTTTTTTTTTATTTCATTTTAGTATAAATATTAGAGATAGAGATATATATATATAAAAAAAATATATGTGATGTGATATAGGTCAGTGTTAACAGTGTAAAAATAAAAAGGTAAAATAAATAAGAAAAAAAAAAAAAAAAAAAAACTTTAAACACGTCCCGTCCCGATAAGCTCGTGTGCAGAACGCACACGTGAGTAGCGCGCGCATAGGAAAATGGTGTTCAAACCACACATGTGGAGGTATCACCGCGATCGTTAGAGAGAGCAATAAGTCTAGACCTAAATCAAAACATGCAACCTGTAGAACTTTTTAAAGGTCACCTATGGAGATTTTTAACGGCAAAAGTTTGTCGGAATTCCACGAATACTTGAAGTGTGGCATGTTGGGTATCATTTTAACATTATCTTTCACAAATTAAAAAAAAAAAAAAAAACTGGAGTTAGTACTTACCGGTAACTCCTTTTCCGGTGGTCTTCCAGGACAGCCCTTGAGAGATGGAGCTCCTCCCATCGACACAGGAAACACATTGCCACAGTTCAAAAGGCGGTCCCTCAGGTCCCTGGTCAGTCATTCACCAAGAACCGAAGGATGGAACTGAAAAACATATAAACCATAACAGGTAATAACATTAGTACATCACTACAATCAAATAAAGGGTGGGATCGTGCTGTCCTGGAAGACCACCGGAAAAGGAGTTACCGGTAAGTACTAACTCCAGTTTTCCCAAGTGTTCTTCCAGGACAGCCCTTGAGAGGATCCCCAAGTACTTACCAGATTAGGGGGGGACCACGGCCTGGAGGACTTTCCTCCCAAAGGCCTGATCCTGACTAGACATTAAGTCCAGTCGGTAATGCCTTGTAAAGGTGGAAAAGCTTGACCATGTGGCTGCTTTACATACCTGCTCCGGGGTGGCACCAGCTCTTTCTGCCCAGGATGCAGACAACGCTCTTGTTGAGTGAGCTTTAACACCCTCAGGAGGATCTCTATTCAAGGCCTTATACCCCTCTGCTATAGCTAGCCTAATCCATCTAGCTATGGTTACTTTTGAAGCTTTCTGTCCCCTACGCTGTCCGGAAAAAAGGACAAAAAGGGAGTCTGAGATTCTGAATGGATTTGTTATTTTAAGATATTCTAGAATACACCTCCTCACATCCAATAAATGAAAACGTTCCTCTTTCTCATTTGCTGCATTTTGACAAAATGAAGGGAGGACAATATCTTGGGACCTATGGAAACTAGATGCTACCTTTGGTAAGAACCCAGGGTCTGTCTTTAGAATGACTCTGTCTTCTAGGATCTGTAGGAATGGTTCCCTGATGGAAAGTGCTTGGATTTCACTGACCCTACGGGCTGAAGTGATTGCCACCAGGAGAACTGTCTTAAAGGTAATAAGCCTTAGGGAGGCCTCTGAGATAGGCTCAAAGGGTGACCCCAAGAAAGCTTTTAGCACAACTGCTAAATCCCAGGATGGGACTTTTGTGATTCTGACTGGCTTGCGTCTAGCGACTGCCTTACAGAATCTAGCGACAAAAGGATTTTCCTGTAAGCGTTCATCTAGGTATACACTTAAGGCAGCTATCTGTACTTTAATAGTACTTAGGGTTAAACCCTTGTTTACACCTTCCTGTAAAAACTGTAGAATATTAGCCGTATTTATGTCCCGGCCATTCAGCCAGCTATTGAATTTTTTCCAGACTTTTTTGTAAATAGCTCTCGTGACTGGTTTGCGACTCTGTAGTAAGGTCGCAATTACCTCGTCTGACAGGCCCTTACTCCTTAAGATTTCCTCCTCAGTAACCACGCTGACAGCTTCAGTGTGGCGACCTGCGGATGGTAAAGAGGTCCCTGCGACAGGAGGTCCTGTCTGTAGGGAAGTCTTAGAGGCGGACAGTCTGTCAATTGTAGCAACGTTGTGAACCACGGTCTCCTGGGCCAAAAAGGTGCTACTAGAATCAAACAGGTTTTTTCCTTGAGGAATCTTGCTAGGACCCTCGGAATGAGATGAAGAGGGGGAAATGCATACGCCAGACTGAAAGTCCATGGAGTTTGCAAGGCATCTACCGCCAGGGGTTGATCTCCTGGGTTTAGCGAGAAAAAATTGGGAACCTTTGCATTTTTCTTGCTCGCAAAAAGGTCTACCTCTGGTTCTCCCCAGTGAGCTGTTATGAGATTGAATGCCTCTGGGTGTAAGGACCATTCTTGGTTCGAAATCCTCTGTCGACTCAAGAAGTCCGCCTTGTTGTTCAGCTCCCCTTTCAGGTGAACTGCAGAAATGGATTCCAGATTGGCTTCTGCCCACTGGAGAATGCGTCTGGCTACCAACATCAAACGAGGACTTCTGGTTCCTCCTTGTTTGTTTATGTATGCTACAGCCGTCGTATTGTCTGAACGGACTTGTAGATGGTGACCCTGTATTGCGGGGTGGAAAGCTAGAACAGCTCTCAGGATTGCTGTTAGTTCTTTCCAATTGGAAGAGAAACATTTCTCCTCCGGGGTCCACTTGTCCTGGACCCAGCTTGAGCCTAGGTGGGCTCCCCAGCCCCAACTGCTCGCATCCGTTGTTAGTGTTGAAGTGATAGGAAGGACCCAATGAACCCCTTTGTTTAGGTTCTCCCTGTCCTTCCACCACCAGAGGGAGCGTTTTACCCTTGAGGGGATCGATACCTCCTCCTCCAGATCTCTGCCTTTTAATTGTTCTAACAGAAAACCCTGAAGTTCTCTTTGATGGAACCTGGCCCATTGTACGGCTGGAATGGCTGCCGTCATAAGACCTAAGACCGACATTACTTCCCTCACCGTACACTTGGGGCTGCATTGAAGAAAAGATATTCTCTGCCACAGATTCAAAATCTTTTCTTCCGGCAGTATAATTTTCTGATCTACAGACTTGATCCAGTACCCCAGATACAGGATCTCCTGTGTTGGGGTTGTCTTGGATTTCTCCTGACTGACAATCCACCCTAATCGACTCAGACTGAGTTGAGTCAATTCTAGGTCCTGAGAAAGACGACTCTCTGAGTGGGCTGTTAGGAGCAGATCGTCTAGGTAGGGGATAATTGAGACTGATTGAAGCCTCAGAGGAACTAAAGCCTCTCCGAGAACCTTGGTAAAGATTCTCGGAGAGGATGATAGACCGAAGGGAAGTGCTCTGCACTGAAAGTGGTAAACCTTTGTGTCTATCTGCACTGCCATCCGAAGGAATTTCTGGCATTCCTCCCTTATTGGAATGTGCAGATAAGCATCCCTTAGGTCCAGGGTTGCCATAAATGTCTCTTTCTGCAGGAGATTCTTTATGGAATAAATGGACTCCATCCGAAATCTCTTGTAACGGATGGAGCGATTCAGTGGACGGAGGTTCATAATTAGTCTGAATCTCCCTGACGGTTTTCTTACCACAAAGATGTGCGAGTAAAAACCGTCCCCTTGTTCCTGAATAGGGACTGGTGTCAATACTTCTTGATCTACCATTTCCCCTATTAGTAAAGGTAAGGCCCTGGCCTTTTCTGAGTGACTTGGAAGCTTTGTCACCAGAAACTTGGAAGGAGGGTTGCTGTGAAATTCCAGCGCATGACCCCTTTTTATTATGTTTAAGACAAACTCGTTCGAGGTTGTCTCTTCCCATTGAGGAAGAAATTTGCTTAATCTTCCTCCCACAGGAACCCTGACGTCACTGGGGTTTGGGATCCTGATTGGGGCGGCTAAACAGTATGCCCCCTTTTCCTTTCCCTTTATGTCCCGACCAATGTTTTTTGGGGGTTGAACTCTTCTCTGATTTAGAGGGTTCCTTAAAGGGACGAAAAATTTTTCTTTGAAAATTTTTCTTTTTTGCAGGAAAGGTTTTCTTTTTGTCCGCCGTCCTTTCTAAGGCGGAGTCTAATTCAGGCCCGAAGACTAAGTCTCCTGTAAAAGGGACGCTGCACAGGCGGGTTTTAGACGCCGTGTCTCCCCCCCAGGTTTTCATCCATACTGACCTCCTTGCTGCCACTGAAAGTGCTGCAGATTTAGCCGTAAATTTAACGGAGTCCGTGGAGGCGTCAGAGATGAAACTGGTGGCCTTAAAAAGCATAGGGAAAGATTTCAAAAGCTCCCCCCTAGGAGTGCCTGCCTTTAAGTGTTCTTGTAGTTGCGATAACCAGAACTCCAGGTTTCTAGCTACACAGGAAGTGGCTAGAGCTGGTTTTAAGCCTGCCATAGAGGCATCCCAGGCCCTCTTTAAGACGATGTCTGTTCTCCTGTCCATGGGATCTTTCAGGTGGCCCATATCCTCAAAGGCCAGATCAGCCTGCTTTGAGATTTTGGACAGAGGGGCGTCTAGTTTTGGATTTTTATTCCAGACCGCCTCTGGGCTCTCATCAAAAGGGAACCTTCTCTTAAGGGATTTAGGAAAGAAAACCTTCTTGTCTGGTTCAGACCACTCCTTAAGGACAAGGTCAGAAAGCACCTTATGTATAGGAAAAACCCTTGCTTTCTTTTTCCCCAGAGCCTCATACATTTGATCATGTCTGGATAACTGAGTTTCTTCCTCCTCAATTTCCAGCGTATCATAGATAGCCCCCATTAGCTCATCTACTTCCTCGAGAGATAATCTATATTTTGAGGCTTTAGATGCTGCTTGATCCTCTTCCTGACCCGAGTCAGTGTCAGAGGATTCGGGGCTAATCAACGTGGGGCTAGGCTCCCTGACCATACGGGGCTCCCCTGAGCTGGGTGTTGTAAGGCATGGTGAGGATGAGATTATAGTTGTTTTACTCGTGGAGGCAGCTGCAGCTGATCCCACGTCAGTGATTAACTCCCGGAGGGACTTAAAGGTCGACGCCATTTCCTCTTTAAAGGAGCCCAAAAACTTTGCTAAAGGGGAATCTGCCTCAGATTTAAGCAAGCTTGCAATGCATTGCTTGCATAGGGCTTTGTTAGAGCCAGAGGACAACCTATTCCCACAATTAGGACACTTTTTGCGGCCTGTCTTGTCTTCCCTTGGCATCTCTTTAGCCTGAAAATAAGAAGACAAAGGATTTCTTAGCGTCAGCACCATGTCCCTCTTAGAATCACCACTAACAAACAACCTCACTGTGAGTAAACCGCCACCGTGGGGTACTACAGGGCCCAGCCTACAAACACCACCACTCCACCAGAGTAATAGCATGCCCAGCAGCCTACCTGGGTTTGGCTGGTGCCTGTCTCCGCCGGAGTATCCTGGGGAATAGCCTCCATGGTCCCCCTCTGACGCTCCGAATCCCGCCGCTAATCCGGTATAGCTGGACGCTGGTCGGGCTTTACAGGCACAGCGCTGGCTCTCCCTCTCCTCCTTGTACCCTTAGAGACCCGGAACCGGAAGTCTCGGCACGCAGTGATGACGCGGTTCCGCCGGAAGTGAACGCTCGGCGTCTCCGACCCCCTGCAACGAGGAGGGAAGATGGAAGGTTCCACTCACCACTCCTGGGGGAAACCGGCGTCATTCTGCCCCTGGCCACCTCGGCACTGGAAGGAGGAGGGTAACGGGTCTGCTCCGGTTCAGCTGGACGGTACCCGAGCCAAAGAAAAAAAGGTATGGACCCAAACTGCAGCCATAAACCAGGACCCGGTCCCTTAGGCTTGCAGGTTCTCAGGCAGCCCCTGAGAGGGGCCTCCAGGTTCCTGGCAACATGTTCCTCCGACGGAGGAAACACAAATGACTGACCAGGGACCTGAGGGACCGCCTTTTGAACTGTGGCAATGTGTTTCCTGTGTCGATGGGAGGAGCTCCATCTCTCAAGGGCTGTCCTGGAAGAACACTTGGGAAAGTGTATTTTTCCAAAAAAGACAGCTGCACAAATACGGTGTGACAGAAAGCATTGCAACGACCGCCATTGTATTCTCTAGGCCAGTGATGGCAAACCTTGGCACCCCAGATGTTTTGTAACTACATTTCCCATGATGCTCACCTACACTGCAGAGTATCATGGGAAATGTAGTTCCAAAACATCTGGGATGCCAAGGTTCGCCATCACTGCTCTAGGGTGTTAGAAAAAAATAAAATAAAAGTATGTTTGGGGGCTCTACGTAATTTTCTAGCAAATAAACCCGTTTTTAACTTGTAAACACCACATCTCGGAAAGAGTCTTGGTCCTTAAGTGGTTAAAACGATGGATTTAGAATCTGTTGCATCCATAACAAGTTTCCAAAAGTGGCATGTGTCAGAAAGCTTAGCAAAACTTTCCTGGATTAGGCACAGACCATTAAAAGGGGGTCATACCAACAAAAACCTATATATTGAAATTCTCCCCTGGTGTAGAACAAGACACGGTAAGCCAGTAAAGGGGAATGATCATCTGTAAGCAGCCCGTAGGCCAGGGGTCTCCAAACTGCAGCCCGTGGGCCGAATGTGACTCTTTGCTTGCCTTTATTCAGCTCTCTGGACACTATTCCGCGTTTTTGATGCTGTCCAGTGCTCCCCCCCCCCCCTCTTTTTAATTATCTTAAAGCGGGATTCCACCCTAAAGTGGAACCTCCGCTGATCGGATCCCTCCCCCCCTCCGGTGTCACAATTGACACCTTTCAGGGGGGAGGGGGGGGGTGGAGATACCTGTCAAAGACAGGTATTTTCACCCACTTCCGGGCATAGACTCCCGTGGGAGTCTACGCCATTTCCTGCCCTGCCGCGCTGTCTGCTGGAACACACACGGGTCCCAGTGACAGCGCGGAGATTTCCTATTGCGTGGCGCGGCTTGCGCATGCGCAGTAGGGAACCGGGAAGTGAAGCCGATTCGCTTCACTTCCTGATTCCCTCACCTAGAATGGTGACAACAGCAGCCGAGAGATCGATCGGCCTCGGCATCGCTGGAACCCGGGACAGGTGAGTGTCCATTTATTAAAAGTCAGCAGCTGTAGTATTTATAGCTGCTGGCTTTTAGACCCCTTTCACACTGGGGCGTTTTTCAGGCGTTTTTCATGCGCTTTAGCGTTAAAAAAAGCGCCTGAAAGAAGCTGCAACTGCAATCCCAATGCAAAAGCCCGAGTGCTTTCACACCAAGGCGCTGCGCTGGCAGAGCATCAAAAAAAGTCCTGCAAGCAGCTTCTTTGCAGCGCTTTTGGAGCGGTGAATACAACGCTCCTAAAACGCCCCTTCCCATTGAAATCAATGGGAAGCGCTTGTAAAACGCCCGAAAAACGCTATTGGCAGCAGCGTTTTGTGGGCGCTTTTAACCCTTTATTTGGCCACTAGCAGGGGTTAAAAGCGCCCCATTAACGCTCAAAAAACGCTCGTAAAGCGCTGCTAGTTTAAGCTGCGCTTTACGAGCGTTTTTCGGGCGCTGACATTTCACATTGGGACTGCAGATGAGGCTTCTTTCAAGCGCTTTACAGGCGCTTTTTTTAACGCTAAAGCGCTTGAAAAACGCCTGAAAAACGCCCCAGTGTGAAAGGGGTCTTAATATTTTTTTTTTTTGGTGGAATCCCTCTTTAAGGGCCAGTTCACACCAGACGCAGTTCCGTTCACTTTTTTTCTGCACTTAAAATGCATGCAGTGTTTTCCATGTATTCCAATGGATCTAGTTCACACCATTAAGTCAGTTTCTGGTGCAGAAACTGACAGGAACTGATTGTATTGGTGCAGAAAAAACAGAACTGCATCTGGTGTGAACTGGTCCTAAGGACAAGTGTGTTGCAGTGCGTTTAGGTGCGTTCTTGATACGTTTTACAGCGTTCCAGTACAGTCCAGCGCAGAAACAAAATGCAGCATGTTCTACTTTTTTTATGGAACTGGAATGCCCTGGAACTGCAAACACTGTTGTGAACTATAAAACAATATGATAACCAGGGTGATTGGCGCTACCTACAAGTAAAACTCCTTATATGTATGTATATCAATATATAATTCTGAATATATCATGTATTCATCTAGAAGAATATATATATAATAAAGGGAGGCATAACCCCCAAAAAACTACCAATCTGCAATTTGAAATTCACAAGCTACTCAGAATTCCCAAAAAAACAACAAAGTTCCTACTAAAGATATGTTCCTGGGATTAACAAATAATTCCAATAAGCAACAGAAAAGGAAAAAACGAAACCAGACAACAAACTAGAAACCAAAAAGAATTTTTTGTATCTGTATCGCTAAGAGACAGTATTCCCTAAAATCGCATAAATGCCGAAGTGTGGTTTGAGTAGGCAAATTCCCAGTAAGAGGCGTATGTAAATGTGCTAGTGAGCTTATAATCCCAAACATGCAAACTGTAAGTGTAAACGCTAATATAGATACATATGCAAGAATTTTTTGCCTAAAGTCGCATTATCGCCAAGATGTGCAAAAAACCAAATATAAGGTGTATATAAATGTGCTTAATAAAATTAAAATTCACAATACAAAATTCAGATTATACAACCTATGCATGCAATATGCTAATATAAGCATATATATATGGAAAAACAAAAATATATTAATAGTATGGTATATAAGTATATAAAAAATTATATCAAAAAATATATATCAAAAAAGTGCAGCTGAAAAAACAAAGGGCAAAAAAATGTGTACAAAAAAGAAGAAAGAATATATATATAAAAAAATATATATATATATAAAAAAGCAAAGGGTCTCTTAAAAAAACAGTAAATAACAAAAAATACAAAAATAGTGTCCAAATTCCCAAAAAATCTCTTCAACAGTGCAATTATAAAAAGTTCAAAAGATGTGACTAAAGTGCTCCTCGTGCAATCTCCAACGCGACTTCTGTGTTCCCCCACAAGATCCCCCACTCACCAGAAGAATAAACCCCTGCAGGGGTAATTCGCCTTGGAATCAAAGTCTACCGATAATCAGCTCTTCATTCGCATCCAGAGAGAGTTTTTTCAGTTCCTGCTGATGTCCGGCTCATCAATCGCAACCAAGGGGGAGATTTCCTCATAGGAAAAAAATTGTAGTCTCCATAGTGTGATTTGTATAAAAAATCAATTTATTGCCACAAAAATATAAACAAATAAAAACATAAAAAATGATAAAACAGAAAAGACAATTCTCATATGTTGAGACAAGATGTGGAACCACAGTCCATTAAAAAACCTTTCCAGCCTCCATATATGAATGATAACGTTCCAGGAAAAAGATAAAAAATCCTAGAACAGGGCTGAGAGAAAGGTAATAACCATACGCTAATGGTGCTTTATCCCAGATAACACAAAGGACTAGACACCAAAAAATATATATAATGGTGATGTCCCAGGATATAACCTGTTGTCTAGAGTCACTCCAGTGTTTGTAAGTCCCCCAGGGATAGAGCCCTTCTAGCGCGAAAAAATAACAATAATAATCCGAACGTGGAAACCGCCCGGTGGACACGCAGCTACGGCTTGCACTCCAACTGCGCTCCAACGAACGGAACTGACGTAATAGGCGTAACTCCGTCGAACGCGTTTCGTCATTCAATGACGAAACGCGTTCGACGGAGTTACGCCTATTACGTCAGTTCCGTTCGTTGGAGCGCAGTTGGAGTGCAAGCCGTAGCTGCGTGTCCACCGGGCGGTTTCCACGTTCGGATTATTATTGTTATTTTTTCGCGCTAGAAGGGCTCTATCCCTGGGGGACTTACAAACACTGGAGTGACTCTAGACAACAGGTTATATCCTGGGACATCACCATTATATATATTTTTTGGTGTCTAGTCCTTTGTGTTATCTGGGATAAAGCACCATTAGCGTATGGTTATTACCTTTCTCTCAGCCCTGTTCTAGGATTTTTTATCTTTTTCCTGGAACGTTATCATTCATATATGGAGGCTGGAAAGGTTTTTTAATGGACTGTGGTTCCACATCTTGTCTCAACATATGAGAATTGTCTTTTCTGTTTTATCATTTTTTATGTTTTTATTTGTTTATATTTTTGTGGCAATAAATTGATTTTTTATACAAATCACACTATGGAGACTACAATTTTTTTCCTATGAGGAAATCTCCCCCTTGGTTGCGATTGATGAGCCGGACATCAGCAGGAACTGAAAAAACTCTCTCTGGATGCGAATGAAGAGCTGATTATCGGTAGACTTTGATTCCAAGGCGAATTACCCCTGCAGGGGTTTATTCTTCTGGTGAGTGGGGGATCTTGTGGGGGAACACAGAAGTCACGTTGGAGATTGCACGAGGAGCACTTTAGTCACATCTTTTGAACTTTTTATAATTGCACTGTTGAAGAGATTTTTTGGGAATTTGGACACTATTTTTGTATTTTTTGTTATTTACTGTTTTTTTAAGAGACCCTTTGCTTTTTTATATATATATTTTTTCTTCTTTTTTGTACACATTTTTTTGCCCTTTGTTTTTTCAGCTGCACTTTTTTGATATATATTTTTTGATATAATTTTTTATATACTTATATACCATACTATTAATATATTTTTGTTTTTCCATATATATATGCTTATATTAGCATATTGCATGCATAGGTTGTATAATCTGAATTTTGTATTGTGAATTTTAATTTTATTAAGCACATTTATATACACCTTATATTTGGTTTTTTGCACATCTTGGCGATAATGCGACTTTAGGCAAAAAATTCTTGCATATGTATCTATATTAGCGTTTACACTTACAGTTTGCATGTTTGGGATTATAAGCTCACTAGCACATTTACATACGCCTCTTACTGGGAATTTGCCTACTCAAACCACACTTCGGCATTTATGCGATTTTAGGGAATACTGTCTCTTAGCGATACAGATACAAAAAATTCTTTTTGGTTTCTAGTTTGTTGTCTGGTTTCGTTTTTTCCTTTTCTGTTGCTTATTGGAATTATTTGTTAATCCCAGGAACATATCTTTAGTAGGAACTTTGTTGTTTTTTTGGGAATTCTGAGTAGCTTGTGAATTTCAAATTGCAGATTGGTAGTTTTTTGGGGGTTATGCCTCCCTTTATTATATATATATATTCTTCTAGATGAATACATGATATATTCAGAATTATATATTGATATACATACATATAAGGAGTTTTACTTGTAGGTAGCGCCAATCACCCTGGTTATCATATTGTTTTATTTTTTGGAGGAAACACCTTTTGGAGTTTCTTTCTTTTGTGGGTGGCAGCAACCTAATGATATAACTAGTATTTAGCCGTAGCCACTGTTATTACTATCCTCTCTTACTTCCCACCGTTGTCGAGCGCGGTTTTTTCCTTTATTTTTACTGTTGTGAACTATGCCATTGTAAGTCATATAACCTACTATCCATGCATTTTTGATGCAGAAAAAAAATGCACTGGACTGCATGTGGTGCGAACTGGCCCTTAGGCACTATTCATCCCACAATGATGGGACACTATTCCTTCTTCTACTGACGCGGGGGCATTTCCTACTTCCACTGGCCACTTCGGCTCCCTAATATCTGAACGTAAACTGGCCCTTTGTTTAGAAAGTTTGGGGACCCCTGGCATAGACAATACTGGTGGTGACCAGTCCTAGGATTGCCCTTTTCTTCAGCACAGCTTGCAGAGTTCAGCTCCTCTTTAAAAGCACAACCATCAGATTCAGCAATAAGTATTGCTGACTTCATGTCCTCTCCAGCATCAGACACATCTTGGGATCGGTCACATGACTTCTCAGCTTCCGATCCTCAGTAGAAATGGCTAATGAGAAGCTGACGAATAATCTCGTGTAGACCCCCAGTGATCGATCACTGGAATGGACGACATAAATTGTCTCCCCACAATGCACCCCAAATACACACAGAAAGCAGGAAGAGCACAGAGGAAAGTGACACAGCAAGAGGGTATGGACTTCCATCTACTACAGAGGAATGTGCCTCCTCCTCCCACTACAGGAAGGATATTTCCCCACTGAGAACTTACCAAGCACCACAGGTGGTCCCGGAGAACATCCACCTATCCCACAGGGCGAAGTCCGAGCGAACCGCATCCACAGGAAGACAGCGAGAACCGACAACCTTACTCCAGCAGACATTTCTGCATAGTGTCGTCCAGGGACAGAGAGCCGCCAGCGATGGAATACCGCACATAAAAACTATACGGTCCGTCTATTTTTAAAACTCCCACTACACTAGCAGCCGAGCTCCTTCCAGCACTTCGTGTTTTGTCCCTCACACCCTTCCGTCGCTCTTCCCATCTGTTGGCTGTCCCAATTAACCGGCATGTAAGGCTAAAGTAGTTGAGCACCAAACACTTCCTACTTGCTTTTGTCTCGTTTTAGGACTACTAATGCCTGTGCGTCAGCACAGAACCTTGAAAACATGGAGATCACGAGATGTTGTTCTCAAGTTAGCGTCGTAAACATTAACCCGGCTAGGGCTGGATTGCCGACCCTTGTAATAAGAACACATTCGGCATTTTAGCGACTTTGATGATCACACAGAAAAGTGTATGTTTACTTAGTGAATAGGCGGAAGCAGAACTGGTGAACCAGCGTTTAGAGAAAGGCGATTTGGGCAGTTATGAAAATGACTGGAGCAGATGTATATGACAACCAATTGGCTTCAGCTTGTTCAGAGCCCTTTCACGCTGAGCCGCCCCGGTGTCGGTGGTAAAACACCACTATTTTTAGCGACACTTTACCGTCGTTTTTGTGGCACTGTTCGGCCGCTAGCCGGACACGTTTAAAGTGGTTGTAAACCCTTACAAACCACTTTGACCTACAGGTAAGCCTAGATTAAGGCTTACCTGTAGGTCCAAGAAATATCTCCTAAACAGTTTAGGAGATATTTGCCGAAAGACAGGCACCGCTGTCAACGGCGATATGCCGCGACTGGCGGCTCCCGTGCGCATGCGCGGGAGTGACGTCATCGCGGCTTCGTCGAATGACAGCAGCGGAGCAGCGAGACCCACCGAGAAGATGGATTCTCCGGACTACAGGGGACAGCGGTGTCAGGTAAGTGACACATAATGGACTACTATGTGATGCATAGTAGTCCATTATGCTTTACCTTTGCAGGGAATCAAAGAGGAAGTAAACCCATCAGGGTTTACTTCCTCTTTAACCCCTATCAGCTGAAAAAGGGTTAAAACCGCCCGCAAAGTGCTGCTACAGTGGCGTTTTGCCGACAGTTTCGGCGGTGTTGCCCATTGATTTCAATGGGCAGGGGCGCTTTAGGAGCAGTGAGTTCACCACCCCTAATGCGCTCCAAAGAAGCTGCTGGCAGGCCAGCGCACCACAAGGGCTTTCCCACTGCAGTGAATGGAGCCGCTGTTTCAGGGTGCTTTGCAGGCGCTATTTTTAACGATCTAGCGTCTGCAAAATGCCTCAGTGTGAAAGGGGTCTTGGGGTTCATTTATACTAGGGGTTTTGGGGGCAGTAAAACCACGTAGTTGAGCTGAATTTCTACCACCCCCATAGCTCCCAACTGTCCCTGATTTCGAGAGCCTGTCCCTGATTTGGCACAATGTCCCTCTGTCCCTCATTTTGGTCTGATCTATATAGATGTATATAAAAGTGAATTTTTATTATCTACCAAAGTGTTTTCCAGCACTAAACCTTTCCTCTGATTTCTAAATTGCTGCATTTGTAAATTCCAAAAGCCAATAATAAGGAATAGTAGTGGTAAAAAAAAAAGCCCTTGTGGGTTTAACGAATCTTGTTTTTTTTTTTTTTTTTTACAATTCTCCTTTAAAGGGTGTGACCAGGGGTGTGCCCTATGCCTGCATTCTTTTACTGATAGGTGTCCCTTATTCCCATCTCAAAAAGTTGGGAGGTATGCACCCCTCAACTGCTTCCCCCTATAAATTTTTACTACATTGGCATGGCAGGAATTCTACTTTGTTGTGTTTGCCAGGCACTAGCGCATACTGAACATAACCGCGTATCACCTCGACCCAAGCGTGGGCGTTATTAGTGTAAATGAGACCTGATCAGAAGCACCATCCAGCTCTATAGACAGGCAGATATAAAGATTTATGTCCATTTACATGTGCCTCCCTCTAATTCCATCCAGGTCTGGAAAAATAAAACCTTTTTCATGGTGCCTCCATGGCAGCATACAGATAATGAGAGAGCTCCACCTCGACTCCTCCCTCAGGACTAGTGAATAGCATAAATTAAAGACACAGCCCCTCCCCTAACATTCTCCTTTTTTCCTCATGCCTAGTGAACTGGTGAAGAGTAGCAGTATGTCCATACCTCTGCCTCTGGCAGCTTCTGCCGGGTTCAGCCTCTCCTGTGCGATGTCCCTGTTCTTGTACCGCTAATAAGACTGGGAACCCCTTCTGTGGATCTTTTGGGGTTATCTTGCAGAGTTTCCTCATAGGAACGCAGTCTGCTTTTCTATGGTATGGTGAATTCAGGTGGATTTGCAGAAGGATCGGCTTTAGTGCCCTAGGCTGCTGTGTTAGTTTTTTTTAATCTCTTCTCTTTCCTCTTTTGGTCTTTTTTTTTCCCTCCTTGTCATCTCTTTCCTTTGTGTTTTATTTTATATTTTTTATTTTATTTTTGTCCATGTTTCTTATTTTATCCCTTTTTTTTGTTTTATCCCTTTTTTTTTGTTTTTCCTTTAAATCATGCACAGCGCGCGCGTTCCCGCTTCTTGGAAGTATTGGGGGCAATTTCTGGCCTGCCAGGGAGAGCTGGTCCTGACCCCTTGGACGTTCCCCCAGTTACCTCTCTGCTCAAAGTGCCAGCTTGGTCCTGGTGAGAGGCAGAGTTGATGGAGGACACGGGCGCAATCACTTGCATAACCCGGCAGTCCTATCCTGGCAGGGTTCTCTCCAGCCTGCAGATTGCCAGAATGGGTGCGCGCAGTCCCGAGGGGGGTGTGCGCACATGCCAGATGCAGGGAATCAGCTATTCTCAATACACTGGGTTGCAGACACACGCACCACTGACCGGACGGCTGGAAGCCATTTTTGTTACTGGAAAAACACTAGTTTTTCCCTTCTGCTGATCTGCAATTACGGGGGTGGTGCTAGGTTTAACACACCCACCTCCTTTTAGTTAAATATCAGAATCTGTCAGGGCTAATGGCCTTTTAGTAGTGCTCAGCTGTGCCCTTCAGGTTAATTCTGGTACTGCCTAGTGGTAAGTTCAATACCTGGGGGGATAAAAAAGGAGGAAATATATATTTTTTAAAATGAACCTTTTATTAAATATCATAGTCCTTTCTCTTTCTTGCTAATTCCACAGCTGATCCTCTTGCCCAAATCCGCTATATGTCATTCCTCTCGGAATCAGGATCCTCCCACTTCCAATAGGTATGAGACCAACTGTACAAAAAAAAAAAAAAAAGAGTGCACTCTTTGGAGTAACGAGGATAACTTTTGTCACAACCTTGCCCACTCCAAAATGCACTGTGCTGTTTAACTGGTAATTGCACAGTCATGCAAAGCTTTTCCTAAACAAAATTTAAATCCTTTTTGTTCCCACAAATAGAGCTTTATTTTGGTGGTATTTGATCAGCACTGTTTTTTTTATTTTTTGTGATATAAACAAAATAAGACCAACAATTTTGAAAAAAAATTAGATTTTCGACTTTTTGTTATGAAAAATATCCAATAAACGAAATTTTTGTCATACATTTAGCCCAACATGCATTCAGCTATATGTCTTTGGTAAAAAAAAAAAAAATTCAATAAGCGTATATTTATTGGTTTGCGCAAAAGTTATAGTGTCTAGAAACTATGGTATATTTACTGGAATTTATGCAGCTTTTACTTTCTGACTGTGTATCTCTTGAGGTGCTAAAATGGTAGGGCAGTACAAAGTAGACACCCTAAGGAATTTGCTGAGAGGCATGTTAAGCCCATTGAATATTACTTTTTTTTTTTTTTTGTCACAACTGACTAACCACTTACAGACTGCCTGTTGTCATTATATGGCGGCTCTTTGAAGTGGAATATCGTTGTTATGGCAGCATCTAGATGCCATAACTCCGGCATCCACTTCTTCCGTGGGCGGTCCGTTTCAAGATAAAAGTAGTCTCAGCGGCGGATTCGCCACAAGATCACTTTTATTGTGGCGGGAGAGGGGCCCCCCACCGCTCTCTGGTGCCCTCCACCGCTTATTGGCAGGGGCGATCACTTCCTCTCCCCTGCTTGGCATGGAGCTGAGTGAGGGGAAGATGCCCCCCGATCGTTAGATCGAGAGCAATAATTCTAGCCCTAGACCTCCTCTGTGACTCAAAACATGCAACCTGTAGATTTTTTAAGGATAAAAGTTTGTCGCCATTCCACGAGTGGGCGCGGTTTTGAAGCGTGACATGTTGGGTATCAATTTATTTGGCGTAACATCTTTCACAATATAAAAAAAAATTGGGCTAACTTTACTGTTGTCTTAGTTTTTTAATTAAAAAAATATATTTTTCCCCAAAACATTTGCTTGTAAGACCGCTGCGCGAACACTGTGTGACAGAAAGTATTGCAATGACTGCCATTTTATTTCTCTAGGGTTTATAATGTTTGGGGATTCTAAGCAATTTTCTAACCAAAAAAAATATTTTTACTTGTAAACAACAAGTTTAAAAAAAATAGGCCCGGTCTTAAAGTGGTTAAAAAAATTACAAAAAAATAAATAAAAATTTTACACAAAGTTGTCACTGAAATGATACAGTATCTCACAAAAGTGAGTACACCCCACACAGTTTTGAAAATAATATATTATATCTTTTCATGTGACAACACTGAAGAAATTACACTTTTCTAAAATGTAAAGTAGTGCATGTACAGCTTGTATAGCAGTGTAAATGTGCTGTCCCCTCACAATAACTCAACAAACAGCCATTAATGTCTAAACCGCTGGCAACAAAAGTGAGTACACCCCTAAGTGAAAATTGGGCCCAAAGTGTCAATTTCTCCTTATCACCTTCCAGGACAGCACACCTAAGAGATGAGGGCTCCTCCCTACAGGAAACGCAATCACTTGACATCTTTGTTAGAAGTCCCCACCCTTCCCCTTGATCCTCAGTATTGATTGTGTTTCTCCCGAACACAGCAGCATGTTTGTTTTTTTGCAAGACCGAATGACCGGGGAGGATCTGCTGGTCGCCTGTTGAGACAGGTTTTAGGGAAGCCGGGGAGGGCTGAACTAACCTGCAGGCTTGTTCTCTCTCACAGGTCGCCCCCAAGTTAGCACCAGCGCTCTGGCTGCAGGGATGTGGCATTGCTGAGGCTGTTTGAATCTCCACCGCCAGCCGCTCTCCTCATTGCCAAAGTTTCAGAAAGTCCTGTCTTCCAAGCCTCAGTCTGAGGCACACCGGCATCACCCGAAGTCACAGTGCAACCCGGAGAAGTGTGAAGAGCTGCGTGGAGAGCAGAGCAAGGCGGTGAGAAGCGGTCGGCCGGCTGTGCCTGCCCCGCCAGCGGTACCAGCAGCCCAGGACCCTGCTAACCTCCTCATGGAACGAGAGGAAGGGAAAGCAACTACTGCGGGAAGATCGAGGTCGGGGCCCGATAAGTACAACCCCCTTGGAAAGGGAGGTGGGGAAGGGGGTAAGAAAATCCAGATTCTTGGTGTCAAGAATCCTGGAAGAGTCAGGACAAGCTGAACTTTACCTTACCCTTCCTCCCTCCCCAGTACAAGCCCGAAGTCTGGGGGAAGACATATAATGTTATATATATTATATCGCCTATCTAGCAAATTCCCCCCGGCGGAGCCCAGGAGGCCCCAGATAAACACCCTCCTGCCGCTACAGGGCATAGCTCCTCAAAAAAGTGTGGGTATTGTAAGGACAACCCCCCCCCCTCAAGTCTCAATCAAAGCCCTTCTGCTATAAATGCATAAATAAAAGCAGGAAAAGGCTTCGGCATTGATTAAAAATGTTCTCATCCATGCAAACGGAAATGCTGGCAACTGTTAAAGCCTTCCGTGATGCCGCCAGGCAGTCAAGAGCCCAGGGCCCTGCGACAGAGGAGCTCACTCCTTGAGAGGGCACATCCTCCCAGGAAAGCATCTCTGGAGGGGGGACCTAGTGCCCTTATCCTACCCTTGCAGTCACTTCCTCTTGCCCAGATAGAGGAGGATGGGGGTTATATGGATAGCCAGGCTAAATAAAAAAAATGTTTGGCCCTGGCTTTTCCCTTTTCCTGGGCCCCAGGAGAGGTGTGTGTGTGTATGCTGGTGCAGTGTGAATCACACAGCCTATCTTTGCAGCTCTCCAGATGGGACAACAACTTGGAAGGTGGTGATTTTGGCAGCTATTCTCATCCTTCAGTGTGTCCTGAGGTTGGAAAAGCAAGCCCTGTGGCTGTGGAAAAAAAGGGGAAAGTCAACAAAGCAATGAGTACTTCCCTTTTGCCTTGAGAGCTTAGCAGCAGAATCCCTAATAACAGCCAGATGGCTTTAGGGTGTTGAGATAGGACTCCCTCCCTCAATCCAGGGTGCTACTATCATTTCCCTTGTGTCTGGGAACAAATAGCCCAGAAGCTTCAGCTAGACCAATGTACACAGCTTCCTTGTAAAATCGGATGCTGTGGTTATTGCAAAACTAGCTTACCAGCCTACCACTATAAACCCTAATATAGTACATCAATATGGGTGAATCTAGTGAAGAGAATGAGGAAGTGTCTAGAGGAGATAGTATGTATCGTAGGGTGACACTACGAACACACCAGTATTAATGTGCCAACATCCCGATATGGGTTACATAAGGAAAAAATACTAATATTGAGTGGACTTTATACGGCACATGAGTATTCAATCTAAAAAGTATTAGAAATATTTTATTATTTAATTTTCAAAAATGTCATACACATAAAACAGTCACAAAGGTACAGCAATTATTTGAATAAAACATAGTGTTGCTTGACCCATATTGCCTGACCACTGATATTCTCCAGTAAATTATATAATACAGTAGTTAACAATACAAAGCCATTGGTTTGGTCTCCAGTAGTAGTAAAATATTCAGAGTCCCAGAGAGTGGTGTCAGGTATGTGGGTCCGTATTTTTAGTTAGCAAGATAGCTTGACATGTTCCGTGCTAGTTTAGCGCTTCTTCAGGAGCGATTCGCGCGTAGGATTTGAAAAGCTCTAAGTATAAACATTTTTCAGCTTGGTGGTAAGCAAGCAAAAGATGCTGTGGAAATGTTCATGGCTGAGAGTCACTTTGTATATACCCTTCACGATTGAGTGCGTCTTTAACCATAGATAAAGTACCAAACTTATCGCTGAATATTGCAAAATATAGTATATACTGAACACTCAGCCCTTGTACACACGGTCGGAGATTCCGACGACCAAATCCGTCGGAGTTATTCAGACGGATTCATTCCGGACCAGGTCCGGAAGTTACATAGTTAGTCAGGTTGAAAAAAGACACAAGTCCACCCAGTTCAACCACAAAAAAAAAAATATATATATATATACTATACTATACCCACAGTTGATCTAGAGGAAGGCAAAAAACCCCGGCAGAGCATGATCCAATTTGCTAAAGCAGGGGAAAAAATTCCTTCCTGATCCCCCGAGAGGCGATCGGATTTTCCCCGGATCAACTATACCTATAAATGTTAGTACCCAGTTATATTATGTACACTTAGGAAATAATCCAGGCCTTTCTTAAAGCAATCCACTGAGCTGGCCATAACCACCTCTGCAGGGAGTCTATTCCACATTTTCACAGCTCTTACTGTGAAGAAACCTTTCCGTATTTGGAGATGAAATCTCTTTTCTTCTAGACGTAAAGAGTGCCCCCTTGTCCTCTTTGTTGACTGTAAAGTGAATAACTCGACACCAAGTTCCCTATATGGACCCCTTATATATTTGTACATGTTAATCATATCCCCCCTTAATCTCCTCTTATCAAGAGTGAATAAATTCAGTTCCTCTAATCTTTCCTCATAGCCGAGTTCCTCCATGCCTCTTATCAGTTTGGTTGCCCTTCTCTGCACTTTCTCCAGTTCACTGATATCCTTTTTGAGAACTGGTGCCCAAAACTGAACTGCATATTCCAGGTGAGGTCTTACTAATGATTTGAACAGGGGCAAAATGATATCTCTTTCTCTGGAGTCCATACCTCTCTTAATACAGAAAAAGACTTTGCTCGCTTTGGAAACCGCAGCTTGGCATTGCATGCTATTATTGAGCTTATGATCTACCAAAACCCCCAGATCCTTCTCCACTATGGATTCCCCCAGTTGTACTCCCCCTAGCATGTATGATGCATGCATATTCTTAGCCCCCAAGTGCATAACTTTACATTTCTCAACACTAAACCTCATCTGCCACATAGTCGCCCAATTAGACAGAGCATTGAGGTCGGCTTGTAAATTGGAGACATCCTGACGTTATTCCACTGCATAGCTTGGTGTCATCTGCAAACACGGAAATGTTACTTTTGATCGCAGACCCAATATCATTTATAAAGATATTAAAAAGTAAGGGTCCCAGCACTGAACCTTGGGGTACACCACTGATAACCTTAGACCATTCAGAGTAAGAATCATTAACCACCCTCTGTCCAAGGTTTTACTTACCACCTCATAAAAATAAATCAGGTTTGTCTGACAACTTCTGTCTTTCATGAATCCATGCTGTCTGTTGCTCAAAATATTTTTTTCCTGCAAGAACTCGTCTATGTGGTCTTTTATTAATCCCGCCAGTATCTTCCAGTAACTATAGAAGTTAAACTAATGGGTTTATAATTACTTGGTAAAGACTTTGTTCCCTTTTTAAATATAGGCACCACATTGGCCCTGCGCCAATCCAGTGGTACTATTCCTGTCATTAATGAGTCCCTAAAAATTAGATACAATGGCTTTGAAATTACAGAGCTCAATTCTTTTAGTATCCGTGTGTGGATGCCATCAGGTCCAGGTGCTTTATCCACCTTTATTCTGTCCAAATATTTCTGGACCATATCACTTCTGAGCCATTGTGGATTTGGGGCTGCGTCAGTACCACCCCCATTATGGATATGAGCTCCCCCATGCGCCTTTGTGTACACAGAGCTGAAGAAAGTATTTAATAAGTTAGCCTTCTCTTTGTCCCCAGTCACCCACTCCAGATTATTTTGCAAAGGGCCTACATGCTCAGACTTAACCTTTTTACTATTAATATTAGGGATGCACCGAATGGGTTTTTTGGTGCCGAAACCGATACCGAAAATGAAAAATACACTAGGTCGAAAACCGATACCGAAACAGCACCGATACCCAAATGACTGTTTTAAAAAAATATTTTTATACAGGAGGTGGTCAGAGACTGGGGACATGGTACATGAGGTGGTCAGAGACTGGGGACATGGTACATGAGGTGGTCAGAGACTGGGGACATGGTACATGAGGTGGTCAGAGACTGGGGACATGGTACAGGAGATGGTCAGAGACAGAGGACGTGGTACAGGAGGCATCCCCCATTGCAGGCCAGTGTCCCCCATTGCAGGCCAGTGTGTCCCCTTTTGCATCCAGTGTGTCCCCTTGTGTCCCCTTTTGCATCCAGTGTGTCCCCTTGTGTCCCCTTTTGCATCCAGTGTGTCCCCTTGTGTCCCCTTTTGCATCCAGTGTGTCCCCTTGTGTCCCCTTTTGCATCCAGTGTGTCCCCTTGTGTCCCCTTTTGCATCCAGTGTGTCCCCCTTGTGTCCCCTTTTGCATCCAGTGTGTCCCCCTTGTGTCCAGTGTGTGTCCCCCTTGTGTCCTGTGTGTGTCCCCCTTTGCAGCCTGTGTGTGTCCCCCTTTGCAGCCTGTGTGTGTCCCCCTTTGTTGCAGCCTGTGTAGGGAAGAGAGCCGTCTCCGCCGCCTGTTTGATCACAGCGCCGGGAACATCACAGCTTTCATTTCAATAGCTGTGTGTTCCCTGCCGCGCGCCGTCACACGCAGCCCCTCCCCCTTGTCCGGGCACTTTGATAGACAGATCATCCGTCCAATCCTGCGGATGATCTGTCTATCTAAGTGCCCGGACAAGGGGGAGGGGCTGCGTGTGACGGCGCGCGGTCGGGAACACACAGCTATTGAAATGAAAGCTGTGATGTTCCCGGCGCTGTAATCAAACAAGCGGCGGAGACGGCTCTCCTGCGCTATACACCCCCCATGATGGGCGTCACCAGGGCGGGGGGCGGAGCCCCGCCCCACCCAGGCCACGCCCCATTTTCGGTTCCATTATCGGCCGTTTTTCTCTTTCGGCAAATTGCCGAAAAGGGCATTTTAGGCCGATATGTTTCGGCGGCCGAAATTTCGGTGCATCACTAATTAATATATTTGAAGAATTTTTTGGGGTTTGCCCTACTATCTTTTGCAATCTGTCTTTCATTTTGAATTTTTGCATCCTTGATTTCCTTTTTACGTATTCTGTTATATTCCTTGTAACATTTAAATGACACTAGCGTTCCTTAATTTTTATATTTTTTAAAAGCTCTTTTTTATAGTTTATAGCTTTTTTAACTTTGGCCGTGAGCCACATCGGTTTTATTTTTAACCTTTTAAACTTATTGCCCATGGGAATATACTTTGCCGTGAGATCACAAACAGTCTTTTTGAAGAATTCCCATTTCTGTTCTGTGCCGATTGGTGCCAAAATTCTCTCCCAGTCTAAGTCCTGGAGAGCAGCCCTCATCCTTGAAAAATTAGCTCTCTTGAAATTAAGTGTTTTTATCTTTCCCGTATGTGATTTTTGCTTACAGCTAACATCAAATGAAATCATGTTATGGTCACTGCTACCCAGATGTTCCTTTATCTGAACATTAGTAATACGTTCTGCATGGTTTGAGATTACCAGGTCCAACAGAGCATCATTCCTAGTTGGGGCCTCAATAAACTGGACCATAAAATTGTCCTGTAATAGGTGTAATGTTCGGGGGACCAGGTAGATCGCAGGACACAGGCTTTTCACACAACAAGGGGTTTATTAAACTTAAACAGCTTTACAGCAGCCAAAAACAAAAGGAAAAGGTTTTTAGTCTCACCGACTTGCAAAGTCCAGAATAGCTGTCTCTATCAAACAGTGCCTGATCTTTTATGGCAGGTAGCTTCCCCTGCCAGGAGGCTTCCGAGCAGGACACTGCTGTCCACTTCTGTTGCTGCAACCCAAAACAAACACCATCCACCATGTCTTCTCCACTCCTCCACACCCATCTACCACTTCCTGTCTTGTTTTTAAACATACTTCCTCTAACAGGTGGGTTAATCAATTTTATTCCCTTAAAAGGGACCACAAACCAAACAGAGGGGAAACATAGCATCCTTCCAGGACCCAGCCACGGCGTCCTGTATATATCCCCCCCCCCCCCTGTGCCCCAACGCCAAGGAGGTGGAGGAAACAGTGGAGCTCAAACAATGGACTCGGGAGAGGGCATCTGCATTTTGATGCAGTCTCCCGGGCCTATGCTCCACTACAAACTTAAATTCCTGGAGTGCCAGGAACCACCGGGTAACCCTGGCATTAGTCCCTTTTCCTTGTCTCAGCCATGTTAAAGGGGCATGATCAGAAATTAACCTAAACTTCCTCCCCAAAAGGTAATATCTGAGGGATTCCAGAGCCCACTTAATGGCCAGACACTCTTGTTCAATTATGGCGTAGTTTTTCTCCGCTGGTGTTAACTTCCTGCTGAGGAAGACTATCGAGTGTTCCTCGCCATGAATAACCTGTGACAACACCGCTCCCAATCCTACATTGAAAGCATCAGTCTGGACAACAAACTCTTTTGAAAAATTAGGTGCTACCAGGACAGGGTGTTGGCACAGCGCCGACTTGAGCTCCAAAAAAGCCTTCTCAGCGTCTGCATTCCACTCCACCATGACCGATTTCCGACCCTTAGTCAGATCGGTCAACGAAGCCGCCAACGTGGCAAAGTTGGGTACAAACCTCCTGTAGGATCCCACCATGCCCAGGAATGCACGTACTTGCTTTTTAGTGAGGGGGCGGGGCCAATTCTGTATAGCCTCTATCTTGTTGACCTGAGGTTTCACTACCCCTCTACCCACGATATAACCCAGGTATTTCACCTCCTCCATTCCCAAAGCACATTTTTCAGGGTTTATTGTAAACCAGCACTGCCTGAACTTTGGGCAAATGTGATTCCCAGTCTTTGCTAAAAATGACTATATCGTCCAAGTACACTGAGGCATACTTCCGGTGAGGTCGTAAAATCCTATTCATTGCTCTCTGGAACGTGGCTGGAGCAGTTTGCAATCCAAAAGGCATCCTTTTGTACTGAAAACTCCCCTCTGGGGTAGAAAAAGCAGTTTTCTCTCTAGCAGTCTTAGTCAACGGTATTTGCCAATACCCCTTGGTAAGGTCTAACGTAGTGATATACCTGGCTGGACCTAGTCTCTCGATAAGCTCATCTACCCGGGGCATGGGGTAGGCATCAAACCGGGAAACTTCATTAAGTTTCCAGAAATCATTGCAGAATCGCAGAGTCCCGTTGGGCTTGGGTACCAACACAATCGGGCTCGACCACTCACTCTGCGATTCCTCAATAATCCCTAGGTCTAACATCTTTTTTACTTCCTCTGAAACGGCCTTCCTTTGAGCCTCTGAGATGCGGTAGGGCTGGACAAAAACTTTGACTCCTGGTTCTGTGATAATATCATGCTCTATGACACTAGTGAGCCCTGGCAAGTCTGAAAATTTTTCTTTATTTCTCTGCAAGAACTCCTTTGCCTGCTGACTTTGGGTTTTAGACAGGGTATTTGCTACTTGGACACTCTCCACCCCAACCCGAGGCTCAAGTTTTGTACTAGCCAGGGAGGTCACTGGTTCCCTGTCTGTCCAGGGCTTTAACAAGTTTACATGATATATCTGATAGGGTTTCCACTTGCCTGGCTGGTGGACTGTATAATTTACCTCTCCCACTTTTTCTACAACCTCGAAAGGGCCTTGCCATCTGGCCAAGAATTTACTTTCCACAGTGGGAATCAACACCGCTACTCGATCCCCCACTTTGAAGTTCCTAATTTTGGCTGCCCTATTATAGACCCGTCGTTGAGCCTCCTGGGCTTTTTGTAAATGTTCCTTAACTAGCGGCATCACAGTTTGGATCCTCTCCTGCATTTGAGAGACATATTCAAGAACACTCTTATGCTGAATTGGTTCACTTTCCCATTCTGTCACAATCTGGAGTCAGGCTCAGAGACCAATAGCTATAGCAGCAGAGCAGATATTCACACAGGTCACCCTGGCTGATGGCACGGGTTCACCTGAGGTGCGGGGTCTAAGCACTAACCGGTATTCACCAGAGCTCCCAAAGGTGGAGATGGGCTTGGCTGCGTGTTAGTACCAGGTCGCGGTCCTCAGGATAGCCCCACCAGGAGGTGAGCAAGCCGGGGTTCAGTAGCGGATGAACAGGTAAGGATCAAACTAGAGCGTGGTCAGTAAGCAAGCCAAAAAGGTCGGTAACAAGTTGTTGCAGATTGGGATCAGGCAGAAGCATAGTCGTAGAACAAGCCAAGGGTCGATAACAAGCAGTAGTAAGTATAAGTGGCAGCAGCGAAGACGGGAACGAGATACAGGCTGGAGATGGCACAATATTCTGGCAAGGAGGAAGTGCAGAGACATGGCTTATATAGGAAGTTCATGGGAGGAGCAAAGGGTTCAAGGTTCAAGGCAAACAAGATTCAAGACAAGATCACTAAAGGAATTGTCCAAGGAGCTGTCCAAGGAGCTGTCCAGCATTCCAGGTGGCTCAGTAAGCAGAGTCACTGCCAGACACACCAGAGGTCCCAGGTTCAAGCCCAGGTCCTAACAGTACTCTCCTCCTCCCAAGACGTCCACTGGATGTCTTAGGGCCCGGTTTGTGAGGGAACCTCTGGTGGAATTCTCTTGTTAATCTAGGTGCATTAACATTCTATTTCCTTTGGGCTTTATTCGTTTTAGAAGTTCCAGTTGTTGATACTTTCATCGCTCGCAAGGCTCTTTCGAAAGTCTTCAGGTCCTGCTTACGGACTATGGTGCCATTTGAGGCATAGGTACAGTCAGGAGGTAGCGGGGTCACCGGCACAGGAACTTCAAGCGGGGTCACCGGCACAGGAACTTCAAGCGGGGTCACCGGCACAGGAACTTCAAGCGGGGACACCGACACTGGAACTGCGACTGGGGACACCGACACTGGAACTTCGACTGGGGACACCGACACTGGAACTTCGACTGGGGACACCGACACTGGAACTTCGACTGGGGACACTGACACTGGAACTTCGACTGGGGACACTGACACTGGAACTTCGAGCTGGATAGCAGGCAGAGATTCAGGGACAGCAGGAAGGATCCTAGAAGTACCCACTTGGAGAACCTTTGGCCGAGGTGGGCGAATTGGACAGAGAGAGATAAGATGCCCTCTCCCCCCACAGTAAAAACAAAGACCACAGTCTCTCCTCCGCTCTCTTTCACCTTGAGATAGCTTGGGCCGGATGGCCCCGATCTCCATGGATTCCACGTCTCCCAGGGAAGGTGTACGTGTGACATTAGGAGCGTCTAGGCTTTGTGGGGTAAGGACTTCAGCTTCATGGCTTGGAACATACTGTGATGGCATGGAGTCATATCTGTACCAGGTACTCCTGTCCCTGGATGCCCGCAGGCCACGTGAGCAAAGAGCAGACTTGGGAACTCTGGTTTTCTTAGAAACAGGAATGTAAGAGTCCAGAGCAAACATGAATGCCTCCCAGCTATCCAAGACTGGACTCCTTTCCTGTAAAAGCTGATGAGCCCATGTTTTGCATTGTCCAGTGAGCAGGTTGATGGAAGCACGAATCTTAATATAGTCAGTGGCATAGGTTCTAGGCTTAAGGGAAAACAAAAGCTCACAATCCATCTTAAAACAAAAGAAGGATGCACGATTACCATCAAACTTCTCAGGCATCAAGACAAACGGTTCTGGAAATACCGGTTCCGGGGTTGGGTGTACTGTGCCTCTAAACAAGCGGATTTCTTGATGCAGCTCAGCAATTTGCTGCCTGAATGGAGCCAAGGCATTTGCTATAGCGGCCTCCATGTTTTTGGCCAGAATATTATGTCACGATCTGGAGTCAGGCTCAGAGACCAATAGCTATAGCAGCAGAGCAGATATTCACACAGGTCACCCTGGCTGATGGCACGGGTTCACCTGAGGTGCGGGGTCTAAGCACTAACCGGTATTCACCAGAGCTCCCAAAGGTGGAGATGGGCTTGGCTGCGTGTTAGTACCAGGTCGCGGTCCTCAGGATAGCCCCACCAGGAGGTGAGCAAGCCGGGGTTCAGTAGTGGATGAACAGGTAAGGATCAAACTAGAGCGTGGTCAGTAAGCAAGCCAAAAAGGTCGGTAACGAGTTGTTGCAGATTGGGATCAGGCAGAAGCATAGTCGTAGAACAAGCCAAGGGTCGATAACAAGCAGTAGTAAATATAAGCGGCAGCAGCGAAGACGGGAACGAGATACAGGCTGGAGATGGCACAATATTCTGGCAAGGAGGAAGTGCAGAGACATGGCTTATATAGGAAGTTCATGGGAGGAGCAAAGGGTTCAAGGTTCAAGGCAAACAAGATTCAAGACAAGATCACTAAAGGAATTATCCAAGGAGCTGTCCAGCATTCCAGGTGGCTCAGTAAGCAGAGTCACTGCCAGACACACCAGAGGTCCCAGGTTCAAGCCCAGGTCCTAACACATTCTTCTTTAACAAAGTCCAGTAATCCGCGACGTCTCCGCCCATATACCAGTTCAAAGGGCGAAAACCCAGTGGAGGCCTGGGGCACTTCTCGGATAGAAAACAGGAGAGCTGGTAACAGGCAGTCCCAGTCTTTCCCATCCCTTTGTACCACTCTCTTGAGCATAGACTTAAGGGTCTTATTAAAACGTTCTACCAATCCATCTGTTTGGGGATGGTGGACCGATGTGCGCAGCTGTTTAATCCGGAACAGTTTGCATACATCAGCCATAACCTTCGATATAAACGGGGTGCCCTGGTCTGTGAGTATTTCCTTGGGAAAACCTGTCCGTGTAAACAACTGGAATAGTTCCCGGGCAATAGCCTTAGAGGAGGTATTCCGCAGGGGTAGCGCCTCAGGATATCGAGTGGCATAGTCGAGGATCACCAGTATGTAAGAATGACCTCAAGCCAACTTTACCAAGGGACCCACTATATCCATGGCTATCCTCTCGAATGGGACCTCAATTATAGGCAGAGGGACCAACGGGCTCCGGAGCGGTCAACTGACAGGTGGGACAAGAGGTACAGTATCTCCTTACCTCTGCTTTCAAGCCTGGCCAGTAAAACCGGTCGGCGATCCGTGCCTCCGTCTTTTCAACTCCCAGGTGTCCCCCTAAAACATCATCATGGGCCAGGTCCAGGACCTTGCGTCTATACTGTTGGGGTACCAATAATTGTTCTACCACATTTTCTCTCATTTTAGTAACCCGATAAAGCAATTCATTACATATTGCAAAATGTGGCCACCACTCATTAGCACCTGGCTCTTGGAGCTCCCCATTTATTACTACAACCTGTTCCCGTGCCCTGGCCAAAGTGGGGTCCTGCATCTGGGCAGTACCAAATGCCCCCTGGGGAACACCCAAATCTGGCAAGGCAGGGGTAGAGGCCACTTCCTCATCCTCTTCCCCCAGCATTACCTGAAGCGGGGAAGGTCCCCCCCCTCAGTATTCAGGTAGGTCTGTGAACCCCACATTTTAACATCCTTAACAGTGTCAGCACTACTTTCATCACCCTTAAGCAAATCCTTAGCATTTTTATCAACTGGGTCCATATTACGAACATGCGGCATCTCAGGGTTATTACTCTCAACAACAGGAACAGAGGGACTAGTTTCTTCCCAGTCTCTGGACCTTTCAGATAGTTCTCCTTGTCCCCACAGTTTTGCAAATAACGGACAGTCTCGTCCTATGATAACGTCATGTACCAAGTTCTTTACCACCCCCACCTCTTGAGTACCAGTGCCACATGCTGTGGAGATGGACACCGAGATGGGAGGGTACTCTCTAGTGTCCCCATGAATGCACACAACCCGTAAAAATTTTCTTAGCGGACCGATCTTCCCAATTACTCTAGGGTGAACCAGGGTTACCATGCTTCCAGAGTCCAGCAAAGCCCATGCAGGGTGGTGGTTCACTTGGACTTCACACTCAAATTTCCCCTCTCCAAGGTCAAGATGTGTTGTGCACGCTTTATGGGCATAAAAAGACCCCCTCCGAAGAACCCCGCATTCCATGGGTTCTTCCTGCAATGGGCAGTGGGCCCGGGTATGGCCCAAGGCATGACATCCCCTCCTCTCCGAACAGGAACAGGTCGCTGAGGGGGTAACGGTGTGACTCTTGGCCTTCCGGGGTGTTGGTTCCAGGGCTCCTGGGGACATCCTTTCGAAGGGCAGCAGTTGGTCGGAAAGGCCGTGGCAGACTGGGCCCTTGACGCTTGGTGGGGCCAAGCAGATCCTCCACCACTGTATATCGTTCCACCATCTCGACAAGGAGGTTCACGGTTTTGAGGTCTCCATGGCTGACCCACCGTTTGAAGGTCGTCTGGCAGTGACCTTAAGTATCGGTCCAGCACGACCCGCTCCACAATTTGGGGGCCAAATAACACTTCGGGCTGCAGCCATTTTTTTACTAGTTGCACCAAGTCATGCATTTGAGATCGCGGTGGCCGGTCTGAACGATACTTCCATTGGTGCACTCGTTGGGCCCGAACAGCCGTAGTCACCCCCAACCGTGCCAGTATTTCTGCCAGAAACGCCTCTACGTCATCACTCGGGGACAATTTCTACAAAAAATGGCTTGCCCTTATGGTCACCTGATTGCCAGGGGCAATGGCCACTTGTTCACGGCCCTGAGAAAGCTGCTGCACTGCTTCTTTTAAGGCAGCCACCTGAGCCTGCATAACCCCTTGTTGGGTCGCTTGCTGGGCTGCTAACTGGGCCACCAACAGGCGAGTATTTTCTTGCTGCAGAGCCAGCGCCTCATTGTGGTGCGTTTTTTGTACCTCCAGCTGGGTTGCTAAGCGCTGATTAGCTTCCTCATGGTGAGTCTGCGCTTGCATATTAGCCAAGGACAGCTGTTTAATTAGCTCCTCCATTGTTTCAGCTTTCAACAGTTGTGCAGCTTTAACCCAGGACATAAATTCACTGTACTGTCCCTTTTAAATGTCAGTTCAAATCCAATGCAAAAAAAAATAGCAAGAAAAACGCCTGTTACTTTGTCCTGCCCGCATTCGAGCACCACTTGTAATGTTCGGGGGACCAGGTAGATCGCAGGACACAGGCTTTTCACACAACAAGGGGTTTATTAAACTTAAACAGCTTTACAGCAGCCAAAAACAAAAGGAAAAGGTTTTTAGTCTCACCGACTTGCAAAGTCCAGAATAGCTGTCTCTATCAAACACCATCCACCATGTCTTCTCCACTCCTCCACACCCATCTACCACTTCCTGTCTTGTTTTTAAACACACTTCCTCTAACAGGTGGGTTAATCAATTTTATTCCCTTAAAGGGACCACAAACCAAACAGAGGGGAAACATAGCGTCCTTCCAGGACCCAGCCACGGCGTCCTGTACATAGGTTTACAAACTTTTGCCCTTAAACTGCAGCAGTGCCATTACCCCAGTCAATTTCTGGGTAGTTAAAATCCCCCCATTATTATCACTGTCCCAGCCCTTTCTATCTGTGCAAGGAGCTGAGTCTCCACCTCCTCATTAACACTGGGTGGTCTATAACAAAGTCCAATGATTAACTTTGAACTACGTGCATCTGTATGCAGTTCCACCCATAATGCCTCAGACTCATCACACTCTCCGTCCACCAGGTCCTCTTTCTCACTCGCTTTGAGATCATTTCTCACATACAGACAGACCCCTCCACCTTTCCTTTTTACTCTGTCTTTCCGAAAGAGTGCATAACCAGGAATATTAATAGCCCAGTCATGTGAGGAATGAAGCCAAGTTTCAGCAATACCGATTACATCATAGCTCTCCTGATGCACCAGAGCTTCCAACTCGCCTATTTTGCTTGACAGACTTCTGGCATTGGCGAACAAACATTTTAATGTATTAATATATTTTGACCGGTCACATACTATCCTCTTGGGTGTTCCAAGATTACACCTAGGACTTGCTACTATATTTACCTTGGGTTTATGTGCTTTGGTTACCCTACCACTAATGCCCCTAATATTACCCTCTGGAATATGCTCCACTCTGACTATCTCCATCTTTGAACCCTCCCCCCCCCATCGCCTAGTTTAAAAGCCCCTCTAACTTTTTGGCCATCCTTAATCCCAGCTGATCTGCACCCTCCTCATTTAGGTGCAGTCCGTCCCTTCTATAGTACTGGTTATAGACTGAGAAGTCGTCCCAGTCCTCCAGGAACCCAAACCCCTTCTTACTACACCAGCTTTTGAGCCACTTGTTTACTTCCCTGATCTCCCTCTTACTTTCTGGTGTGGCCCGATGTGCTGGTAGTATTCCTGAGAATACTTCCTTGGAGGTCCTTTTCCTCAATTTAGCTCCCAAGTCCCTAAAATCATTCTTTAGGACACTCCATCTGCCTCTGACTTTGTCATTGGTGCCAACGTGCACCATGACAGCTGGGTCTTCCCCAGCCCCTCCCAGTAATCTGTCCACCAGATCCGTGATGTGCCGAACCCGAGCGCCCGGCAGACAACATACAGTTCGGCACTTCAGGTTGTTGTTACAGATTGGCCTCTCTGTCCTCCTAAGAATTGAGACCCCTACCACCAGAATCTGTCTTTCCTTTCCCTTCGCTCCCCCCCCCCCCCACTCTCACTGGAGGAGTTCTTCTCCTGGCAGCTAGGAGAATCCCTCAGCTCCAGCAGTGCTGGTCCCTGACTGGGATCACCAATGTCACTCAATGAAGCATACTTATTGGGATGCTCCAGCCCTGGATCGGCCTCCCTGGCACTTGCCCCTCTACCCTTCCTGACTGTCACCCATCTACTCTCTGCTAGTGCCTGCACCTCTTTGTCTCCACCCACCTCTGTGCTAGCCCCTGCCGGCACCTGCCGTGTATGTTTCTGGCTCTCATTTAGGGTGGAGGGTCCTCTCAGTGCTGACAGTTGCTTCCCCAGATTCAGAACCTGGGCTTCCAGGGAAACAATGTGCTTACATTTTGCACAGCAGTATTCACCCTCGATCAGATGATCAAGGAATGCATACATGCCGCAAGATGTACACCGAGTCGCCTCTCCACACCCGCCAGTCATCGTACCTATTAATTTAATGAGGATTAGAGATTATCCCTGGTCCAAATTGCCTAACAACTAGCTTCCTGACACTAATACTCAAGACAGTACACAGGTACTCACAGACCAGCGTGCACCCACAATGCACAAGTACTAAAGATATATACACACACACACACACACACACACACACTACTCAGACACACAGGTACTCACACTACACAGCTACTATGACCCCTGTTATAACCTCCTGTTTTAAACTCTGGTTTTTAAATCACCACTTGGACCAGTTCCACTAACTCTGGTTTTTAACTCACCACTTGGACCAGTTCCACTTAGACAGTTCTCAAAGACTCAAGATGAGCAGACTCAAATGAGTTCTACCCAAACTTATATAGACCTCAAGCACCTGTGCCCAATTAAACCCTCCCCTTAATTAGTAGGCTGAAGGAAGGAAAGAAAAAAAAACTATTTAAAAAGTGTCAGAAAAGGGTATTAAAAAGCTACAAGTAAAAGCCCCAAAAGAACCTAAAAATGCAACCCAGCAGTCACCAGCAGTCAAAAAGCAATACTTATTCACACTCCACTCGAGGCTCCACTGTTCAGCTTGCAACCAGCAGTATGTGATGTTGCATACACACGGTCAGACCAAGTTGTCGGAATTTCCGGTTGCCACGAACGCAGTGACGTAAGCCGCGTACGGCGGGCCTACAAAAGGGAAGTTCAGCACCACGTCTGGCACCCTTTGGGCTCCTTCTGCTGATCTCGTGTCTATCGTGTGTTAGTAGAAGTTTGGTGAGAGACGATTCGCGCTTTTCAGATTTGTGATTCAGATCGCTACTGCTCTTCGGTTTGTGCTTGTCTTTGCGTATCTGATAATCAGTGCGTACAGTCAGTAAGTATTTGTTTCTCATTGTGGACTATATCTTGGTATGGTACGCTTTGAAAGGCATTTCTTATTGTCTGCTTGATTTGGCTATTCAGGTCGTTCTTTCAGGCCTTGCTGTTTATCGGTGCTTTCTGTTGTCCGTTCTGACGAGCCGACCGTTTTGAAACCATGTTTCGTCTACATACTCGTCGTAGAGTTTGTGCTGTGCAGGGGCTTCGTGTTGGGGTTGTTACTTTGACACAAGCCCGGTCCATGAACAGGGAGGGGAGGCGTTTGTGGACCAAGAATTGGTTGCACCAGCGTGACCAGTTCTCGCACATGCCTTTGCTCCGTGAGATCCGGGAGAATAATCCTGATGATTTCAGGAATTATCTCCGGATGACGGACCCCGTTTTTCACCGTCTGCTGGCTTTGCTGACCCCTTATATCAACAGGCAGGATACCTGCATGCGGCAAGCCATCACTCCGGAGCAGAGGCTCATCGCCACGTTGCGCTACTTGGCGACAGGGAGAAGCCTTCAGGACCTCAAGTTCTCTACAGGCATCTCCCCCCAGGCTCTGGGGATCATTATTCCAGAGACCTGTTCTGCCATCATTCAGGTCCTGCAGAAGGACTATATGAAGGTAAGTTTTATCCTTTAACATCACATTCTATGTATTTCATGATTGCTAATGTCTTGCATTTCTTTCCTCATTCCCTAATTACCATCATTGCAATATGCTCTAATTCATATGCTCTGCCCCTTTGTCCTCAGGCATATTTGCCTCACTAACTTCCCCACCATGTAACCCTCTCCACTTCATTGAGAGCTGAATGCAGAAATAATGTGTGATACTTTGGCCAGCCCCTCCTTACTTACACTATTGGCAGCCCATCGGACAGGTAACAAGTGTCATAATATAAAAAAAAAAAACAAATGGAAGCACATTTTGACATTCTGCTATTACCTATCAAGATTACTAATAGGAGAAAAAAAACTTTAAACTGTAGCATTTGACAGTATTGAGGCAGGCCCTTGTACTACATGCTTTGGTGAATTCATCCATAAATCTGACCAGAAAAAAGTTAGGTATAGTGTGTATTGGGTTTGGAAAAGTCAGCAGATAGAGGATTGCTATCAGCTGACCTAGCAGTTGGGGGGGAGGGGGGTTTCTAATGAGTTTGGCCCACCAAAAAAAATAAAAAAATCTGGCACTCTGCATTAATTTAAGCACACACATAACATTTTTACTCATTTTAGGGGGTGTTTAGGGGAAAGCAATACTGTGGAGATCACAAAATACATTGCTAAGTGACTAGGCTATAGGTTTAAGGCCCCAGAAGAGCATGCTGGGGAGGTTAGTGAAGGCAAATATGCATGAAGGACAAAAAAGGAACTTAAAAAGCTTCCAGCATGCATGAGGACAAAGGGGCACAGCATATCAATTACAGCATATTGCAATCAGTAATTCGGGAATGAGGAAAGAAATCCAATACATTAGCAAACATTAAATACATAGAATGTGATGTTACAGGAGAAAACTTACCTTTAATATAGTCCGTCTGCAGGACCTGTATGATGGCAGAGCAGGTCTCTGGAATAATGATTTCCAGAGCCTGGGGTGAGATGCCTGTCGAGAACTTCAGGTCCTGAAGACTTCTCCCTGTCGCCAAGTACCGCAATGTGGCAATGAGCCTCTGCTCCGGAGTGATGGCTTGCCGCATGCAGGTATCCTGCCTGCTGATATAAGGGGACAGCAAAACCAGCAGACGGTGAAAAAGGGGGTCCGTCGTCCAGGGATAATTCCTGAAATCATCAGGATTATTCTCTCGGATCTCACGAAGCAAAGGCATGTGCGAGAACTGGTCACGCTGGAGCAACCAATTCTTGGTCCATGAACTCCTCCTCACCCTGTTCATGGACCAGGCTTGTGTCAAAGCTAAAAGCCCAACACCAAGCCCCTGCACAGCACAAACTCTATGACGAGTACGTACACGAAACATGGCTTAAAACGGTCGGCTGGTCAGAACAGACAACAGAAGGCACCGATAAACAGCAAGGCCTGAATGAATGAGCTGAAAAACAGAAACGAGCTGACAATAAGCACTGAAAATCAAAGCGTACTATACCAAGATATAGTCCACAATGACCAACAAATGCTAACTGACTACACGCACTGATAAGCAGATATGCACCGACAAGCACAAACTGAAGAGCAGTCACGATCTGAAGCACAAATCTGAAAAGCACGAATCGTCTCTAACCAAATTTCTACTAACACACGATAAACACGAGATCAGCAGAAGGAGCCCAAAGCATGCCGGACGTGGTGCAGAACTTTCCTTTTCCAGTCCCGTCGTATGCGGCTTACGTCACCGCGTTCTTGGCAACCGGAAATTCCGACAACTTAGTCCGACCGTGTGTATGCAACACCACTTCCGGACTAAATCCGTCGGAATTTATCCAACTGATTTTTGTTGTCGAAATGTCCGACCGTGTGTACAAAGGCTAAGGCAAATAAATAAAATTGTGTTAATAGTCTTTGCAAGGAAATGCAATTTTATTTATTTGCCCTGGAGTTTATTTCTATTCTGTATTAAACAGTTCCTGTTCTTCTCTGAGGAAATGTAGATGGCTCTTCTGATGTGCCACCTCTGATGGCCTCTATTGCCTAAGCCCTTGTACACACGGTTGGAGAATCCGTCAGAATGTGTCCTATCGGACCGTTTTGTCGGATAATCCGACTGTGTGTGGTATGCACCGGATTGTATCCGTTGGACCAAATTTTCCAACTTGCTGGAAATATTTTCCAACAAACTGGTCCGATCGGACATACTCCGATCATGTGTAGCCTACTCCGACGGACAAGGTGCCACGCATGCTCACATTCAAATTCCGACACGGAAGCGCTCGTTCAGGTAAAACTACTACTCGTAAGCGATATAGCACATTCGTCACGCTGCAATGTTAAAAATTCTTTCATGAAGCGCATTCTCATGTTCTTTACAATGCTGCAAGAAGGAACTTCTTTTGATGCTCATAGTCACACACACACTTCTCCTGAACGTATTTCATTACTCTTTTTTAACCATTTCGGAAATACAATTTTAATTTGTGTCACATCTACACAATTTTAGATTTTGTTTATTCTTTTTTGGGTGTTTTTTGTTTAATTCCTAAAAATCTCCTTTAAAGACAGTTTGCTAATTTCTCTGTTTTTTGGGGTGTTTTTTGTGTGTAAACTTACCACAACAACATTATTTTATTTTTTAACTTTGGTTTTTCGTTTTTAATCTACAGGAGGTTGTTTAGTGTTGGTACCCCTTGTTATTCATTTCACTTTGTATTTTTGAAATGTACCTGCCTGCTCACAAATAAACTGGCCTTTTGGAAGGAAAACACATACACAAGTATTTCATCAAACAAAAAAAACCTTTATTTTGGTCGCAATAAAATAAAAAGAGGAACGCAGCGCTGGAGAAACTTGTTACTTTGCAGCCTTTGGCCCCCAGGGCAGACATGAACAAATTAGAATATCAAAAATTGGTGGCCTGAGGAGTACATATCTCAGGGAGAGAAGTCTGGTCCAGAAGTCCTAGAGAACAGGAAATTCAGATGCCATTTATGTCCCCGGGATGTGGATCTTCGAAAGGCTGCATCTTCTGGCAGACCAGACTGAACCTAGGCCATCACTCTCTCGTCTTCCTTAGGCACTTCCCTCCAGGCATCCTTCCAGGCTGTGGCTCGGCTCCTGTAGTTGGGGCAGGAGGAGGAGAAGGAGGGCGTTGGTCCACCTCCTGGCTGCCACTTGCCCCAGCCTCGCCATGGCAGAGGTCTTCCTGTGTATGAAAAGGGGACATAGTTTTAGTTTTTTGATCATCAATCACACCATTTTGTGCTCCTGGCTTTTGCAAATTGAATGTTACCAAATAGAACAGACTATCATTCTGAGCCCAGCATTTTTCTTTCCCGTCCCAATCATTTTTGGTCACTACTGTCTCTTGATATGTAAACCACTTTGTTAAATCACAACTTACTGATCAATAAGAACATCTAGTTAACATCATTAAATGTAACACAAGAAATATGTTCAACAATGCAATACCTGTCTCAAGCTGGGCCCCACCACATGTTGCTACCTGGAAGGCCCAGGTTGGACGTTGGAAGCCTCAGCTGGGGGTGAAGGATGCCTTGAAGGAAGACTGGAGAGTGGTGGCCTGAGTGGTGGCCTGGGTACCCCCTGGTCTACCAGAAAATGCAGCCTGTCAAAGTAAACCATCCTGGGGTAATAAACGGCATCTGGATCTCCTGCTCTCAAGGTCTCCAGGTGCTTCTTTCTCTCCCTGAGATATGTAATCTTCATGGCCCCAATTTTCCTTTTCAGATAGGCCATGTCTACCATGGGGACCATGATCCGCACAAAAGAAAGCAGTTTCTACAGCGCTGCGTTCCTCGTTCTTATGTCGTTGTACAACTCGTTGTGGAACTGCCACAGGCAGGGCATCTCCTTGTAGAGTTCGAGGAATAGCCCCATAAAATTTGTGTTTTTGAATAGATCCATATTGTCTGCAAGACACAACACAAGACAAACCCTCAAATACTAATAATGCCATTAAAAACCCTCCTAATCTTGTCCCAACATCTGCCTAGATAGAAGCAGTCTAGTCTAGTGATGCACCAAGTTCAAAATGTTACCTTCATTTGCACGATCGTCACGTCCGCGCCTCACTCTCTTCCCAGATCGTACGGACGATACACGCCTGTTGCGTTTTATATACAGTGCGCATGCGTGAAACTCCGCCCGCCCCTGACGTTCTTTCTAGACTATTCCCCGCCCCTTCACTTCCGGTGCAGTGGGGAGAGCACATGGCGGAGAGAACGCAGGTGCGCACTAATAATAGTTCCTCTAACGAGGAGGAGGGTGAGGAAAGCCCGGAGCCTGAAACGTCCCGATCCAGGAAGAGAAGATTTAAGGCCTCAAATATGTCTTTTGGAGAGATGTTGGAGATGGTGGACATATTGAACAGGACCGTCTTATTGGGAAGTATGGGGTACGCCGATCCAAGGATCAACTGAGAAAACGCTGGTCAAACCTGAAACTGAGGGAGCAGTACCTAAGGATCAAGCGTGTTCTTAAAAAAAAAAAAGTAAGTAGTTGTTGTGTGTTCATATGATTAATTCTTTAATTCAATCTTAATTTTATTGATATAAAGAAAGTAAGATAGAGAAAGTGCAAAGTAAACAAACAGGTTCGATGTACAATGATACTTAATCAGTAGAAACCAGCTTTGTTACAATGGTGTCACACAATCATGGGGTTAAAATACGATGTTGAGCTTCGGATTGTCTAGTATAATGTAAGAGCTTGTATACCTACAATGTCTAGTCCAAGTTAAAGTGGGTATGTGTGCCCCACTATCCTCTCTACGAGTGAGGCCCACTCATTACAGGTAGGCTAGGGCTCTTGTTCTTAATCTGGCCACGTTCTCTCTGGAGGGGAAGCTCTGTGTGTGTCACCATTCCGGTCTAATGAGACTAGAGGTCAAGTAATAAATAATTGGGTAGTACTGCAACATGTAAGGGGGGAAGGGAGAAAAGAGTTAGGAAAGAGGGGTCAGGACAGTAAAGAGCTTAGGGATCAAGAGGTAGACATTCCACCCTGATTACACAGGTGCATCGGTAGAGTCCTCTGTGGCCCATGGGATAAATTCTGAGGAATATCGGAACATAGTCCATGAGGTCCAGGTCTTGGAGAATTGTTCCTCCCTACCCATTTCCTGCGCCAACATTCGTTCCAAACTATTAATTTGGTCCACTTCAATTGCCCAATCCCCCAGGGAAGGTATGCCCGCCGACTTCCAATGTCTGGGCAGCACCATTCTAGCAGCAGCCAAAAAGTGACGCAGAACGTCCTTCTTGACTGACTTAAGTGAGCCTGGGAGCAGAGATAGCAGAACCACTTCAGGAGAGGGTGTGACTGAGGTCGTCATGAGTCTGCAGTACAAGTCGAGGATCTTTTGCCAGAACTTCCTTACAGGGGGGCATTCCTACCAAATGTGAAGTAGGGTTCCCCTAGAAGACAAGCAACGCCGCAAGTATCCGGAAGCGCCGAGTTTATCCGGTGTAATGTCGAAGGGCATCTGTACCAACGGGTCAACAGCTTGAACCCCTTTTTTTTGGGAATTGGAGGCTATGGACATTTTGTGAGTCAGTATGAAGCATTTTTGCCAATATACAGGCGAGATGGAGTGGCCCAGGTCTTCCTTCCATGCCTGTGTGTATGGGGGAAGGTCAGGATTATAAGCCATGTGTAAGAGAGAGTATAATTGAGAGACTGCATGCGTAGGGGGGTGGCCTGGAGCAACATGCTCTCCAAATCTGTTAAGTCAGTGAGTACATCAATAATGTAATGATGGGAAGGTGTGAATGAAGGAAATCACATGTTGCCTCTGCAGCCAGTGCGTCGAGTCATGAGGATATGGGTCAGAGGGAACGTCGCGAGTCAGAGGGGTCTGAACGTAGGACTTGGGCAAGTCGTCTGTGGTCCTTACACCAAGGACCAAAACTTGTGCCCTGGAGGGCCGGTGGAAAAACCGGAGTCCCAAACAGAGGGGTCATGGGTCCCTTCAGGGGAGATAGGATCTTAGAGGGGTTCATACGGGTCCAAATTTGTATGGTTTGACGGGTGAGGTCGCTTGCACGGCAAAGAACGGAGTTCTATTGGGTTAATATGGCTCTCTATCTGTACCCACAATTTGGAAGAGGAATGATGGAACCAGTTAAGTATACGCATGAGCACAGCTGCTCTATAGTATAAGGAGGCATCTGGGGCTCCAGCCCCGCCACGAATCTTTGGGAGCGATAAGGTCTCATAGCGTATTTGGGGACAAGCCCCTCCCCAAATAAAGGAGGAGAATAGTTGGCGGAGCTTCTTGAAAAACCAGGAGGGTATGGAAATAGGAATTGTTTGGAATAGATAGAGAAACCGAGGGAGGACGTCCATTTTTAGGGCATTCACTCTACCTAGCCATGATAGGCGTTTCTTTGTGTAGTTTGAGAGATCCGTCTTGGTTTTAAGCAGAAGGGGTGCATAATTCAACGAGAATACTTGGGATCTTTCCATGGGTATTTGGTAGGGATGAGCTTCGTGTTCGAGTCGAACATACGTTCGACTCGAACATCGGCTGTTCGCCCGTTCGGCGAATTCCGAACGTTAGGGGCCGTTCGCACCAAATTCGTGTGGCGCTCACGGCCCACAATGCACTGCGATGGCGCAATGCATTGCTGGCTCATGATTGGCCAAGCATGCACTGTGACCCCGCATGCTTGGCCAATCACATCGCCGGCAGCGAGGAGAGCCATGATTGGCCACAGGCAGGATGCCTGTGGCCAATCATAGCTCAGGCTGCGTAGTACACGCCCCACACTATATAAGGCCGCCAGCGCGGCGGCCTTGTGTAGTGTGTTGGCATCTGTAGCAGTTAATGGGTGTTCTGTGTACCTTCAACACCGTATACACCGATCGTTATCGGCCGATTTTTCGTTCTTGCTCTTCTGTAGTGGTTGTTGTCTGCGTGCCCTGACCGCAGTATACACCGCTATATTCACCTATATATCTAGCGATATATCTATCTTTTATAATAGAGCTGTCAGTCAGTGTTAGGAGATTGTGCGTGCTGTCTGCATGCTCTGAACGCAGTATACACCGCTATATCCACCTATATAGCTAAATATCTTGCTCGTTTTAAATAGAGCTTTCAGTCAGTGTTAGGAGATTGTGCGTGCTGTCTGCGTGCTCTGAACGCAGTATACATCACTATATCCACCTATATAGCTAAATATCTTGCTCGTTTTAAATAGAGCTTTTAGTCAGTGTTAGGAGATTGTGCGTGCTGTCTGCGTGCTCTGAACGCAGTATACACCGCTATATCCACCTATATAGCTAAATATCTTGCTCGTTTTAAATAGAGCTTTCAGTCAGTGTTAGGAGATTGTGCGTGCTGTCTGCGTGCTCTGAAAAAGACGGACGGCAAAACAAATTATACAGGGATAATAACCCTTCCCTATGTTTTCCAAAAAGCTTAAAAATGTTTTTTTTGACTGGAGCTACACTTTAAAAATGTACCAGTTGAAAATTACAAACCGATTCAACTTAACACAACAAACCTACACAGTCCCTGTCTTGTTTGCACCGCCTGTATACTGCTGTTCTGAGTATATAGGGCCTGGGGGCCCACGTATTTCCTTTTTTTAATATGGGTACGGGGTTCCCCTTAATATGCGTACAAGACCCAAAGGGGCTGGTAATAGGCAGGGAGGGCTACCCATGCCATTTTTCTCAATGATTTTCAACCATATTGCAGGAACCAGATATAACATTAAAACCGCAAGCAGCTTTAAATGACGTTATTTCCGTTAAATGTCATTTTGTGCAGGGACTGTTCTAAACAGGGGAAACACGTGGCACTTCACAGGCATACTACAGACACCCCCCAGGCACGATATTTAAAGGAATATTTCACTTTTTTTTTCATTTTAATCGTCATTAAAATCAGTGCTCCCGCCCAAACAGCCGTTTTTAAAAGTTTTTTTTGCATTGACCCATGTCCCCTGGGGCAGGAGCCAGGTCCCCAAACCCTTTTTAGGACAGTATCTTGCATATTAGCCGTTAAAATGAACACTTTTAATTTTCGAACGTTCGAGTCCCATAGACTTCAATGGGGTTCTAACGTTCGTACAAATTTGGGGTCCGTTCGAAAGTTCTGGTGCGAACCGAACCGGGGGGTGTTCGGCTCATCCCTAGTATTTGGATTCCGAGGTAGCGGATGGAGGTAGAGCCTGTTTTAAACAGGTACCTAGTGGCAACCTGGCGAAGGACGTCCCGGGACAGTGAGATGTTCAGGATTTCCAACTTAGTATGGTTTACTTTGAAATTGCTCAGCATGCCAAACCTCACAAATTCCTGCATTATATGTGGTAAAGATATATGGGGTTGGGTTACAAACAATAGCAGGTCATCCGCGAAGAGCGCCAGCTTGGAATGAGTGGGGCCTATCGAAACACCTGAGATATTGGGGTTATTGCGTAAGGCTATTGCTAGGTGTACTATGACAAGGACATAAAGAAGGGGAGATAGAGGACAGCCCTGTCGTGTCCCATTATGAATGGAAAATGTAGGTGACAGTGAACCATTTACCCGAATTCTGGTGGAGGGTGAGGAGTAAAGGGACATAATTCAGGATAGCATTCTGGGTCCCAGGCCTATCTGCTGCAGAGACATGCGAAGGAACTTCCAGTCAACCTGGTCGATTGCTTTTTCGGCATCGACCTTCAAAAAGCAGAGAGGGATTTTGTGGGTGCGGGCATAGTTGGTAAGAAGCAGGGTTTTCAAGGTGTTATCCCTTGCCTCGCGGCCACTTACAAAACCCACCTGGTCCAGATGTATAAGGCGGGGGAGTAGCAGTTGCATTCTTGTAGCTAATATTTTGGCATATATTTTCAGGTCCACTCCAATTAACGAAATGGGCCTATAATTCGCACACAAGGTAGGGTCCTTATCTGGTTTTGGGATAATGGTGATGTGGGCTTCGAGCGTTTGCGGAGGAAATAGGGAGTTAAACACCTTAGCCATAAAGGGGGTCAGTTGAGGAGCAAATGTTTTGTAGAATTTAGGGGTAAAACCATCAGGACCTGGGCTTTTACCGGATGGGGTGGCCGCTATCGCTCCTACTACTTCATCCACTGTGATTACTTGCTTTAACTCTTCTATAGTATCGCCATCTAGTAAAGGGAGCTCAGTTTCCTCAATATAGGACTGTCCATCGGGCTCAGGAGTATGGGATGGGCTAGAAGTGACGCTGGGCGGTAGATTGTATAGTGTTTGGTAGAAATCTCGGAATGTTTGTGATATCCTGGAGGGCTCGTTAAGCATTTCTCCAGAAGGGGCCTGAATATGAGGTATAAATGTGGAAGGCCTGCTTGGGTGAAGGGTGCGAGCCAACGGTCTACCGCATTTATCTTGGAATCGGTACCGATGCAAAGCAAGTCTGTCCACATACGTAGCCGAGGCCTCGTACAGGTCCCTGAGTTGGGATCGGGCCAATGAGACCTCTGTCAGGGTCGCTAGCGTAGGGGCTCGTTTATGCTGGGTCTCAAGGTCACAAAGCTTTTGAGTTGCAGAGGTTATTGCAGCTGAACGAGTCTTTTTCATGCGGGTCCCCACCTGAATAAAGATTCCTCATAGGACAGCTTTAAGCGCCTCCCATTGTAAGGGTAGCGAAGTGATGTCCGAGGCATGATCCATTAAGAAATTAGATATGGTTTCTGAAACCTTGTGGGAACATTCAGGGTTCGCGAGAAGTGAATCATTCAGCCTCCATGTCCATTTCCTCACCGGTGTGGAAGGGATCGATAGTGTCAAGTAAATAGGCGAGTGGTCAGACCAGACCATCGAGTCTATTTCACATTCAGGTGACCAATCTAAGCAGCTATGGTCCAGAAGAAAGTAGTCGATACGACTATAGGAGTGATGAACCTGTGAAAAATGGGTATAATTGTGAGTCGTTGGAAACAGAACCCGCCAGATGTCAATTAAATGGAGGTGGTATATGGCCGGCTTAAAAGCCCTCAACTTAGTAAAGGAGATGGACGAGCGAGAGGTTGAAGAGTCCAAGAGTGGGTCTAGGGGGGCGTTAAAATCCCCACCTATGATTAGCTTACCTTCTGCAAAGTCTGACAAGATCTTCATGTATTGCAAAGCAGTTGAGATTTGGTTAGTGTTTGGTAGGTAGAGGTTGGCTACAGTGAATTTGGTGCCCCATAGGGAGAACTTCACGAATACATACCTCCCCTGGGGGTCAGAGAGCTGATCTATCAGGTCAATCGGGAGCGTTTTGTGGAAGGCAATAGAGACGCCCTTAGTTTTCTGAGAGGGGTCTGTACTGTGGAACCATCTGTTGAAGTATCTGTTGGAGCAGGAAGGGGTGGAGTGTATGTGGAAATGTGTTTCCTGTAACAGTAACACTTTGACCTGCTGTTTATGCATTTGGTAGAGGATTTGACCTCTCTTGGATGCAATATTGAGGCCATTAACATTGCAAGAGCAGCACTTCAGACGAGGACGAGATAGTACCGTGTGGGCCATGGTGGAATGAGGATAAGAAAATCAGGGTATAGACAGTGGGGGGAGGAAAGTAGGAACTTATACAAAACTAGTAAAGGAGGACACCTAAGTAAGGAGACTAGTAAATCTAAGGGGTCCACGAGAACGGGACACCACGTGAAAATTCACGTAAATAGGCACTATTCGTGCCCGGCCTATTGAGGGTGGAGGATCAAAGTGGAGAACCTGAGCCGTGAGCCCAGTAGCATAACAGGCATGTACAACTCTGAGGCACATCAGTATAACAAAACACTAAAGCAGAACACACATCAGGTCCTCCATGAAGGGGGGCGACCAGTCCGGTCCCCCCCCCTCCGCAGAGGAGATATCAGTCTGTGAGACACCTCACGGGGTGGGAGCAAACATTTGCAACATAAGTTGTCTACATACCCCAACAGGGGGCTCCGAGATCAAATCCGTGTATCAATACTGAGAATATGTTGGGTTGAAACTATCCGGTGTAAAAAAACCTGAGTAGATATCTGTGGAAGCCCACGTGAATAGTGGCAAGAGACCGCGTGGGACCTTGCCAAGACCTTGGCAAGAGACCGCGGACCTTGTCAGTCCATCTGTCGCCCCTCTATCCGTATCCAGGTGGGCCATTACCACTAAACACCTGGAGAGTAACATTAGCTGCCTGCTGTTCCATTGCCTCTCCGGAACCCCAGCCAAGTACAAAACACTAGCAAAGGGCAGGGAGAAGGTCCATCAGTTTAGTGCACCAGCTGTCTGGAGGTATAGGTGGATGTAGCCAACCACCTCGTCTCCCATCGTGGTATAGCCAGCAGAATATATGGAGGAACAAGTAAGATGAGGAGGGGAGAAACAACAAAAAAAGAAAAACTTCCCCAAAAAAGAAAAAAATGCGGCCTGTCCAGGAGACGAGGGGCAGGCATAGATACTGAGTGGGTGCTAGTCATACAATGAGCAGTGAAATACTTCCAAAGGGTTTCTCAGAGCTTCCTTAATCTTCTGGAGAGGTAGGGTGACGCGGTCCAGGATCAACAGGATCTGCTGCAGACCTCAGATATCTGCGGTGTTGTGGGAGAGGGTCCCGCATTTGTACCCTAGCACGGTCATCCGGCGGGTCCAGCCAGTTAGGCACATCAATTGAATCTTGCTCCAAAAAGCTGAAAAAGGCTGGAAGTTGATCCGGATCAGAGAGGATAAATTTATGCTCGGCCCTAGTCACTTTGATGCCAAAGGGGTGCCCCCAGGTGTAAGTTGCTCCGGCTTGACGTATCAGGTCTAGCAGTGGACGGACCATTCGGCGCATGTGGAGAGTGTTTTGCGAGAAAGGTCCGGGTATAGGTGGATAGCTGAACCGTCAAAGTCTACAGGACCCAAACGCCATGCTTTGCGCATAATTTCCTCTTTAAGGGTAAAGTACTGAACCCTGCATAGGACATCTTGTGGACGGTCACTATGTTCCCTCCTGGGCCCCCCCACCCTGTGCACCCGGTCTATCTCAATAAGGGATGAAATCTCTCTTCCCATGACTAGGTTGAGGATGGTAGCAACAGATGGTTTCAAGTCGGTACCCACCGTGGCCTCCGGTATGCCCTGTATTCGTATGTTATTCCTGCGACTCCTATTCTCCCCATCTTCTATGCGTAGTTGATGTTGGCGAATCCAGTGCAGGTGTTCCTTGGAGGCTCGTTCAAGGGACATGATGCGGGCCGCATGGTCAGATTGAGTGTCAGTTAGGGCAGAGATTGTGGTCTGATTAGTGGAGACCTGTTGTTGGATGGCCTGAAGGTCTTTGTAGAGTGAGGTCTCCATTTTGACTGCCCAGGTCTCAAACTCCGCTCGGAAGGCCCCCAAAAGAGTCGAGGCTTCAGATATAGGTAGTTCCCTTGAGGTTTGAGGGGCCACGACTCCAGGACCCATATTTGGAGGCGGGACAGTAGAGGTGCTAGTGCTGGATGCCACACTTGGAAGGTCAGAGTGCTGGGTTGGGGGTTCATCTGGGTCCTCACCGCTGTCCGTTGCCGGTTGAGTAGGGGGAGGGGGTTTGCTCTTCCCTGGGTTACGTGCGGGTGACATCTTGTCTTTGGGAGTGGGGAGATCAGACTGAGATGTGCGGAGCAGGTATCGCTGGATCGTGCCCTGTTGTAGATCCGCTGACTCTGTAGATCGAGAGCTGTGCATGGACATGCTTTACAGGGATGTGCCGTGTCTGAAGGATAGCCTGTCCGCCACGGGCGGTCACGGGACTCAGCGGGTCATGTCTTTAGCCAGACATGGTCAGTTCGTTTCTCTGGGGAGTTGAACGGACGGAGACCGCAGGTGGTCACTTATCTTGTTGAACTGCCTCAGTGGCCGTGAAAATATAGATCCAGGCTCGTAGGGATGAGGGAGCTTAGGAGTGTGTGTGCATACAGCAGCTTGGTTGCTGGGACCGTTTTGGCAGCCCGTGCTATAATGGGGGGTAGAAGCTTGAGGGTATTCCCGTCTATGCCCACAGAACACTAGGCCAGGGTGTCTTGGGGGATCAATGAGTCTTGGATGGGGCCCAGAGGAGATGGAGGTGTAGCAAGATGGCCGCCACTTCAAGACTCAGTAGCTAGGGCCCCCGACGTTAAATACAGCCAGAGAAGTGTATGCCCCACTTTATAACACCTTTGGGGGGTCGCTGCTGGTTAAGCTAGAGTGCTCCGGGGGGGTGGATGGGGATAGAATAAGCCCAGGGGAGACCGAGAGACCGCCGGGTGTACCAAGATGGCCGCCGTCGCTTACCAGGGCCCCTCTGGCTGATCCTGGGGTGACTCAGGGAAGACTGCAGGCCTCAGGTGGCAGGCTGGATGTCCCCGGCAATCGACAGGCATGAAAGATAGTTTCTGGACCTTTTAGTCCTCCGCAAGATGGCCGCCGCTCTGTGCTGTAGGCCGAGGCCTCGGACTAACCCCCTGGGCAGCCGGATCTCCATGAATGGCGCGCCCGCTATATGTGCCACAGCACCCTGAGATATGCCCACGGCCTCCGGTGGGGTCCGTTTCCCTCCAGTGGACGGTAAAGCCCTGGGTGTGTGCTCTATTAGCCGGAGCTTACCCCAGGCACGTTCCCACTCGGATCTCCGCTCGGCCACGCCCCCTCATATGATTATTCTTGCTTGCATACTGCTCCATGTGCTTTGATTTCATGTAGTGCATTTTAAAATGGCCACTTTCAAGTTCATGGTTTCATTCGTTCGTAAGCAACATCGTTCTGCAGGGAAGTATTCCAGCTTAACAAAGTGTCCACAATAATGTTCTCACCTTGGAACTCGGTCAAAAAACACAATTGTACAACACTTCCAAGCAATGTTTCAGATTCCTATTTCTGCCCTCTGTGTGCTAATTATTCTTTGTTTACATTCTCATAGGGGAGAGAAGACTCAGCAAGTATGAGGACACCAGGGTCCACACCCCTCCCTAAGAAAAGCAGAAACAGAGGAGCAGGAGGAAGAGGAGGAAGGAGAGATCGTGGAGGTTGGGCAAATTGTCACCACAGCAGGTGAGTGTCGGAGAACACAGCTTCCGGTAAGCTCATCAATGTATGTCACCATATTTTTATTACATGGTGTGTTTTTTTGCTTTGTTTTGTAGGTGATGTGGAAGAAGATTCCCGTTTTACCAGTGAAAGTGCCCAGATCCTGATTGGGGAGATAATGGGGTGCAATCGGGATTTGGAAAATATACAGCAAAACATCAATGATGTTAAAAATAAAATGAAGAACATCATTGATGTTTTGGGGAGAGTGTGAAACACACAAAACTAGATAGGGTTTTATTTTTGATACTTTAAACAAAAAAATTTGTATTTCTCGAAATTACAAATTTGGAAGATGCACAGAGTGTGTAAACATGCGCTACCTCCCATCATGGGGGATCAATGTACGTGTTTTGTGTAAAGTGTCTGAGATGAAGGGGTTGCAGCCCCAAAGCATGTACATTGATCCCCCCATGATGGGAGATAGCACATGTTGACACACTGTGTGCATCTTCCAAATTTGTTTTTTTCAGGGGTGACACCCCATGTAATGAAGGCCAGTTTGTACATACTCATGTCTGATATTGTCTTCACTTTTCAAAGTTGAACTTTGTAAGTACCTGTGTTCTGTATTTTACGCTTTGATACATGGCTGTTTACACACCAAGTAAACAAAATTTTGATTAACCACCTCCCGCCCGCCCTATAGCCGAATGACGGTCGTAGAGCATGCGGGTTCCTTCGCCTGGTCGTCCCTGGACGTCCTTGTGTTTACTTCCGCAATGTGCGCCGCCGGGGGCGTGCATCGCGGAAGTTTTATATTCGCCGTGTCTCCCCGGAGACAGGCAAACATAGATCGCCTTGAACGGCCAATCAAGGCGGCCGTTCACAGCGCTATCGCAGCTGCTAATGGGAGATGATCTCAAATGTAAACATATGAGATCATCTCCCATTGCCGTGTCTCTCCCTCCTCACACAGAGACAGCGTGTGAGGAGAGAGAGGATCTGTGAGTCAGCCCCAGTGCCAACTGTCAGCCCCAGTGCCATCTGTCAGCCCCAGTGCCATCTGTCAGCCCAGTGCCATCTGCCAGTAGTGCCACCTGCCAGCACCAGTGCCATCCGTCAGCCCCAGTGCCATCCGTCAGCCCCAGTGCCAGTGCCACCTGCCAGCGCCAGTGCCACCTGCCAGTGCCGTCAGCCCCAGTGCCGTCAGCCCCAGTGCCGCCAGTGCCAGTGCCGCCAGTGCCACCTGCCAGTGCCACCTGCCAGCGCCACCTGCCAGCCCCAGTGCCGTCAGCCCCAGTGCCGTCAGCCCCAGTGCCGCCAGTGCCGTCAGCCCCAGTGCCGCCAGTGCCAGTGCCGCCAGTGCCACCTGCCAGTGCCAGTGCCACCTGCCAGCACCAGTGCCACCTGCCAGCGCCAGTGCCATCCTTCAGCCCCAGTGCCGTCAGCCCCAGTGCCACGTGCCAGTGCCACCTGCCAGCTCCAGTGCCATCCGTCAGCTCCAGTGCCGTCAGCCCCAGTGCCATCTGCCAGCCGCAGTGCCATCTGCCAGCCCCATTTGCCAGAGCAATTAGCCAGAGCAAATAGCCAGCACCATCTGCCAGTGCCAGCCCCAGTGCCATCTGTCAGCGACATCTGCCAGCGACATCGGTCAGCCCCATCTGTCAGCCCCATCTGTCAGCCCCATCTGTCAGCCCCATCTGCCTCCAGTGCCATCTGCCTCCAGTGCCATTTGTCAGTGCCACGTGTTGTCAGTGCCACGTGGGGTCACTTTGTGGGCATTTCCATTGTCCTGGTGCTCCAGGGCCTTCAAAACTGTAATAGGTGGTTGAGAAATAAGATGTGTAATTTATGCTCCTAGAACGCCTGATGGTGCTATTTCAATATTGGGCCTCTGTATGTGGTCAGGCTGTGTAAAAGTCTCACACATTTGGTATCGTTATACTCAGGAGGAGTAGTAGAACGTATTTTGGGGTATCGTTTTTGCTATGTACATGCTATGTGTTGGAAATATCTTATAAATGGACAACTTTGCGTAAAAAAAATGCGTTTTCATTTTTTTCCACATTTTCCCAAAACTTCTGGAAAAAAATGAACCATTCAAACGACTCAATATGCCTCATAGATTATACGTTGGGGTGTTAGCTTTCCAAAATGGGGTCACTTTGTGGGCATTTCCATTGTCCTGGTGCTCCAGGGCCTTCAAAAATGTAAGGTGGTTGAGAAATGAAATGTGTAATTTATGCTCCTAGAACGCCTGATGGTGCTATTTCAATATTGGGCCTCTGTATGTGGCCAGGCTGTGTAAAAGTCTCACACATTTGGTATCGTAATACTCAGAAGGAGTAGCAGAACGTATTTTGGGGTGTCATTTGTGGTATACACATGCCATGTGAGAGAAATAACCTATTACATTGAAAATTTTGTGAGAAAAAAAAATCTTCATTTTGCAAAGAATTGTGGGAAAAAGATGACAACATCAAAAACCTCACCATGCATCTTAGTAAATACCTTGGAATGTCTACTTTCAAAAAAGGGGTAATTTGGGGGGTATTTGTACTTTCCTGACTTGTTCGGGTCGCAAGAAATGAGATAGGCCACCAGTACATCAGGTGTGATCAATTATTTATGATTCGCACCACAGCTTGTAGACTCTATAACTTTCACAAAGACCAAATAATATCCACTAATTTGGATTATTTTTACCAAAGATATGTAGCAGTATAAATTGTGGCCAAAATTTATGAAAAAAAAATTATAATTTGCAAAATTTTATCACAGAAACAAAGAAATATGCGTTTTTTTTTTTAATTTTCGGTCTTTTTTCATTTATAGCGCAAAAAATAAAAACCCCAGAGGTGATCAAATACCACCAAAAGAAAGCTCTATTTGTGGGGAAAAAAAAGAACACAAAATTCATTTGGGTACAGTGTTGCATGACTGAGTAATTGTCAAAGTGTGAGAGCACCAAAAGCTGAAAATTGGTCTGGTCAGGAAGGGTGTTTAAGTGCCCAGTAAGCAAGTGGTTAAACTCTGTTTTTGATACACACAATTTCTTGGTTTGTTGTAAAAACCTTTTCGAAACGCACATGTGAATGTGCTTGTATTAAAAAGTTTAATTATCAACAATGTGTGGCTTCCTTTTTCATTGCGCCAAAAATGTATTGGTAGTAAAATTTTAGTTTGTGCTGAGTGTGATTTAATAAAGGCAAGTCCACTTTGCACTCCAAGTGCAGTTTCAGGTGTACTTTTGCAGTGCACTTGTAGTGCATAGTGGATGTGCCGTTAGTAAAAAAACACCCACAGTGAGGTGTAAATTTGGACAATCATGCCATTTTCCTGCCATGGTGCTGAAAATGAGCACGATTTTGGTCAGTAATGCACTACATACATTAGTTACAAAAACAAGGTGTGTGTGTAGCAGACGCACAACATAATAAGATTATCTGAAGAAGAGACTGTCCCCTCATCTCGCTAAGAACTTGGGTTTGCACTGTTGGTGAAAAAGGCACAACTTGAAAAAAACTGGCAAAGTGTGAGGCCACAGTCTGCCATTCCTGTGGCGTTGAAGGACACTGTGTAGTGAAACAAGAACAAAAATTTGTAATTTGACAAATCAACATTGCAAGCAGATTAGACACAAACATTTTTTGACAAAATTAGTATAACATTTTGGGAACTGAGTATTTAAAGCCTAAAGTATAAGGTCCCCTTATGAGAGTCATCACCCCCCATCCCCCCCCCCCCCATCTGATGGGCCCTTGCTAAAAAATGTGGGGGGGGGGATGTTTTGGACAGATAACCCTCTCCACTTGATTGAGAGCTGAATGCCTAAATAATGTGTGATACTTTGGGAAGCCCCTCCTTAGTTACACTATTGACAGCCCACCGGACAGGTAAGAAGTGTCATAATACCAAAAAGAAAACAAAATGGAAGCACATTTTGACATTCTGCTATTACATATCAAGATAATTAATAGGTTAAAAAAAATAAAAAAAATTGCATTTGAAAGTATTGAGGCAGGCCCTTGCAACACATGCTTAGGTGAATTCATCCATGAATGTGATCATCAAAAAGGTAGGTATAGTGTGTATTGGGTTTGGTAAAGTCATCAGATAGAGGATTGCTATCAGCTGAGCTAGGAGTTGGGGGGAGGGGGGTTACTAATGAGTTTGGCACAACCCCAAAAATTTCACTCTGCATGAATTGAAGCACACACATCACATTTGTAGACATTATAGGGGGTGTTTAGGGGAAAGCAATACGTTGGAGCTGACAAAAGACATTGGTAAGTGACTAGACTATAGTTTGATGGGCCAAGAAGAGCATGGTGGGGAAGTTAGTGAGGCAAATATGCCTGAGGACAAAGGGGCAGAGTATATGAATTAGAGCATATTGCAATGATGGTAATTAGGAAAGAGGAAAGAAATGCAAGACATTAGCAATCATGAAATACATAGAATGTGATGTTTAAGGATAAAACTTACCTTAATATAGTCCTTCTGCAGGACCTGAATGATGGCAGAACAGGTCTCTGGAATAATGATCCCCAGAGCCTGGGGGGAGATGCCTGTAGAGTACTTGAGGTCCTGAAGGCTTCTCCCTGTTGCCAAGTAGCGCAACATGGCGATGAGCCTCTGCTCCGGAGTGATGGCTTGCCGCATGCAGGTATCCTGCCTGCTGATATAAGGGGTCAACAAAGCTAGCAGACGGTGAAAAACGGGGTCCGTCATCCGGAGATAATTCCTGAAATCATCAGGATTATTCTCCCGGATCTCACGGAGCAAAGGCATGTGCGAGAACTGGTCACGCTGGCGCAACCAATTCTTGGTCCACAAACGCCTCCCCTCCCTGTTCATGGACCGGGCTTGTGTCAAAGTAAGAACCCCAACACAAAGTCCCTGCACAGCACAAACTCTACGACGAGTACGTAGATGAAACATGGTTTCAAAACAGTCGGCTGGTCAGAACAGACAACAGAAAGCACCGATAAACAGCAAGGTCTGAAAGAACGACCTGAATAGCAGAAGCAAGCAGACAATAAAAAATGCCTTTCAAAGCGTACTATACCAAGATATAGTCCACAATGAGAAACAAATACTTAATGACTGCACGCACTGATTATCAGATAAGCAAAGACAAGCAGAAACCGAAGAGCAGTAGCGATCTGAATCACTAATGTGAAAAGCGCGAATCGTCTCTCACCAAACTTCTACTAACACGAGATCAGCAGAAGGAGCCCAAAGGGTGCCGGACGTGGTGCTGAACTTCCCTTTTCTAGTCCCACCGTACACGGTGTAATGGAAATTTGTAGGTTCTGTATATAATTGTATTCTATTTTATACGGTATGTATTGCACAATGCCCTCACTGTGCACACGGCACTAATAATGTTTTCAGTACATGTTTTGCATTCTTTCGAGTTCTGATTAGAATAAGCCTGCCTATGTAACGCCCCTTGTTACCATAAACGTACAATTGTAATATTAATGTGATACCTACGTAATCATGTGTATAAAAGCCTTCAAATGCGTCATAATAAAGGAGAACGGTTATTTGGAAAGATGCTGAGCGTATCTTTTGTGTCTGTTCCCTACTGCAGTAGTTATTAATTTGGAACCACTAATCAATATGAGGATAGGAGTTGCCTATCATCAAAATATCCATTTCAACGGCTTACGTCACCGCGTTCTTGGCAACCGCAAATTCCGACAACTTGGTCCGACCGTGTGTATGCAACAGTTTTGGACTAAATCCGTAGGACAAAATTCGTCGGACAAAATCCAACGGATTTGGTTGGCAGAATGTCCGACCGTGTGTACAAGGGCTAACAGTGTTGACATATTAGAACATTCTTTCTGAAAGCTTTCTGGGGTGGAACAATTGCACTTAGACCTAATGAGCTCTCCCACTGGCGCCTGGCGTCCAAACGGGTTGCTGGTTTGTCTTCAGCTTCCCGTTTGTACCTGCTTCCTGTTTGCCATATCCGATTACCTGTTTGTGACCCGGATTTTTCCCGACTATGCTGCTATTCTCCTGGATCCGACCCTGGGCCCGTTTAACGGACTTTGCCTTGCCTTCTACAGTGTTTGACCCTCTGCCTGCTTTACGGACTTGCCTTGCTTCCTCCAGTACTTGACACCCTGCCTGTGACCCGGATTGCCTGCCACCTCCACTGTGTGACCCTTGTTTGTACCACGGACTTACCTTGTACCTCCTGCATCAGATCCTCAGCCAATTCCTGAACTCATGCAAACCTTGGTTCAGCTCTGCAGCCTTCTCTCAGGAACTCTACTACCTGCTGGTGGCCCATGCCTCTTCGTGCCACCCATTCCCTGTACCACCTCCAGGGGGCGGGGTGCACTTAGTCGCAAGGGCGAACCGCTCTTGGCATCTCGGCCTCGTTAAGTACTCACCTGACAGATTTGCTAATGAGGGGGAATATGTTGCTCCAATGGAGGCTCCATAGCATTGTACATAGAAGGAATCATGGAAGAAGAAATACCAATAGTTATGTTGTAATAAGAAAATAACAGCCAAAATAATGAATTCTTTAGGCTGGAGGTCATTAACCACTTGACCACTGGGCACTTAAACACCCTTAATAACCAGACCAATTTTCAGCTTTCGGTGCTCTCACATTTTGAATGATAATTACTCAGTCATGCAACACTGGACCTATATGAAATTTTTGTCCTTTTTTCACACAAATGGAGCTTTCTTTTGGTGGTATTTAATCACCGCTCGGTTTTTTATTTTTTGTACTATAAAAGAAAAAATACCGAAAATTAATTTTTTCTTCATAAATTTTGGCCAAAATTTATACTACTACATATCTTTGGTAAAAATAAGTACAAATTGGTGGATGTTATTTGGTCTTTGTGAAAGTTATAGAGTCCACAAGCTATGGTGCCAATATCTGAAAATTGATCACACCTGAAGTACTGACGGCCTATTTCAATTCTTGAGACCCTAACATGCCAGAAAAGTACAACTACCCCCCAAATGACCCCTTTTTGGAAAGAAGACATTCCAAGTTATTTAGTAAGAGGCATGGTGAGTTTTTTGAAGTTGTCATTTTTTCCCACAATTCTTTGCAAAATCAAGATTTTTTTTAACTTTTTTTTTCCACAAAATTGTCATATTATCAGTCTATTTCTCACACACAGCATATGCATACCACAAATTACACCCCAAAACACATTCTGCTATTACTCCCGAGTACAGAGATACCACATGTGTGAGACTTTTACACAGTGTGGCCACATAGAGGCCCAACATGCAGGGAGCGCCATCAGGCGTTCTGGCGCACCCAGGAAAATTCTGACATTTCTCTCCTACATGTAAAAATCATCATTTATTTGCTAGAAAATTACATAGAATCCCAAAACATTATATATATGTTTTTTTTAGCAAACACCCTGGAGAATACAATGGTGGTCGTTGCAACTTTTTATCTTGCACGGTATTTGCGCAGCAATTTTTCGAATTATTTTTTTTGGAAAAAAAAAACAGTTTTGTGCTTAAAAAAAAACACATTAAAGTTAGCCCAATTTTTCCATAATGTGAAAGATGAAATTACGCTGAGTAAATAGATACCCAACATGTCACTCTTCAAAATTGCACACGCTCGTGGAATGGCGACAAACATCGCTACTTAAAAATCCCCATGGGCGACTCTTTAAATTTTTTTTACTGGTTATATGTTTTGAGTTACAGAGGAGGTCTAGGGCTAGAATTATTGCTCTCGCTCTAACGTTCACAGCGATACCTCACATGTGTGGTTTGAACACCGTTTTCATATGTGGGCGGGACTTACGTATGCGTTCGCTTCTGCATGCAAGCACACGGGGACAGGGGCGCTTTAAAAAAAAATAAAAAATGTTATTGTTCATTTTACTTTATTTTAGTTTGACATTTTTTTCCCCAAAAATACATTTTTTGATCACTTTTATTCCTATTACAAGGAATATAAACATCCCTTGTAATAGGAATATGGCATGACAGGTCCTCTTTACAGTGAGATATGGGGTCAATAAGACCCCACTTCTCACCACTAGGCTGGGAAGCCTGAAATAAAAAAAATAAAAAATAAAAAGATTCTGGCTTTGATCGTATTGGCGAGTCGGTAGAAGCACCGGAGGGCGGCGGGAGGGGGGATGTCTATGGCTGGGTATTGCAGGGTATCACCGACTATGGCTGGGTATTGCAGGGTATCTCCAAGTATGGCTGGGTATCTCCGGGTATGGCAATTTATGGCAGGGTGTTGCAGAGTATTGGCGGGTGTTGCAGAGTATTGGCGGGTGTTGCAGAGTATTGGCAGGGTATTGCAGAGTAATGGCAGGGAATTGAGGGGTTACATTTCGGTGAGCAGCGATGTGGGCACTGCAGATGCAGCCCACAGCGCTGCTGACACCGATCTCTTCCCCCTCCGCTGTACCGATCGGTATAGAGAGGGGGAGGGAGGAACCGGCTTTATAACATGACGCTGGTTTGTTTACAAGTGATCACTCCATCATTTGACGGAGCGATCACGTGGTAAATGGCCGCGATGAGCGTCCATTTACCGTGATGCGCCGGGTCCTGCAAGCTCTCGAGTGCGCACCCCAGGGGGGCGCGCGAGAGCGGAATTCTGGGAGGACGTCATATGACAGCCTCCCAGAGTTAAACAACCGCCCTGTAGCCGTCATTCGGCTATGGGCCGGTTGTTAAGTGGTTAAAACTGTATTTGGACAAATTAAATTTGGGATGTAGTGCTATCTATTTTTTCATTCAAGGTCAGGAATTCTTTTTCCACAACCCGTTGAAAAATATCTACTGCATTACCTCTTGAGTGTACAGGTTAAATGGGTTTGTTACCAGTATAGGTTGTATCATTTCATGTACCGTATATATGCTCCCGGTGGATTCAGACTGCAGACTCTCCAATATAGATCAAGCCTTTAGATTTTGAAAGTTAAAATTACCAAGGACTCAGCGCAGTCATGAATCTCAGCAGGGACAGGCACAGGTGTATCAATGTTAGTGGAAAAATGTTTCTTTAACAGAATATTGCAAACAAACCTATAAACATCTGGCAAAGACAGGTGTAGTTACCATCCACTTGAATGAGTGGTGGAATCAATTAAATATGTTAATGATCTGTGGTATCAATTTATTATGCTAATTGTTCAAAGGTGGAGTCTGTGTAGGTTTGTGTGTATGTATATATGTATTGTATTATATTATAATATATATTGTGAGGGGTTAGCTCGGCAGCGGGTGTGTGTGACCCCCTGGATGGGTTCACAACACAAAATCAGGCACAGCAGACAGCGTTGTAGGTGCAAAAAAACAAAAGATGCGGTTTATTTATGCTACATGCAGTGAAACATATAACAGCCAAACAAAAATAAAACATGAAAATAAATCCTGGTCAGCTTGACCTCTAATTACACACTTAGATTCCCTGTCTAACAACTGAGTGCAGCCTTGTGCTGCACCAGTCCCTGTCTCTGTTGTAGAGGTTTGCCACACAGGCGTTAACTCACCGCACAGAACAGGTGTCACACTCCCCAGTCTATACAACACAAAACTGGTTCCAGGATGGAGCATCTCCCTAAGCATGCTGGGGTTTTTTGTAGAGGTCTTAATGAGCCCACTTACTTCAGCTGGACTCATTAACTCTTCCCCTCTAGTTGTACAAGTCTGCATAAAGCCTGAATCTAGGGCACACATATTTCCCATCCTGGATACAACCAGGTGACTTTACCTGTCTGCTGCCACATACCCCCCCCTGTTGTTTCAACCTTGGGGTTGTAACACAAGCAGTCAGACACGCATGTATCCGAGACAAAGCATCCACATTCCCCATTTTAACACCAGGGTGATGCTTAACTGTAAAGTTAAATTCCTGTAGGGCCAGGAACCACCTATTTACCCTTCTATTGGTCTCCTTGTTTTGAGCCATCCACTTTAACCACTTGCCGACCGCTGCACGACGATGTACGTCCATTTTTTTGAAGAGGGATATCCCGGTAACGGCAGCAGCTGCTGCCACAACCGAGATATCCATCTCTTCAGGCGGCGGTCGGCTGTACGATAACGGTGGTCTCCGCGGCGGATTCGCCGCGAGATCACCGCTATCGGCGGCGGGAGAGGTGCCACCCCCCCTCCCGCCGCCCTCCCGCACCTTCCGCTGCTTACCGGAGCCGTCGGTAGCGGCGGAGGCGATCGGGTCCTTCTGTCGGCTGGGCATAGAGACAAGTGAGGCTAAGATGGCCCCCACTCGTCTCTATACCATAGGAGGGCGGAAGCGACGTCAAAACGTCACTTCCGCCCATACCTCTTAAAGGTATATTTTTTTTTTAAATGTCAGATTTTCTTTTCTTTTTTTTTTTTTTTTTTGTTGCATTTTAGCCCAAATATGAGATCTGAGGACCTTTTGACCCCAGATCTCATATTTAAGAGGACCTGTCATGCTTTTTTCTATTACAAGGGATGTTTACATTCCTTGTAATAGGAATAAAAGTGATCCATTTTATTTATTTTTTTTTAAAAAGTGTAAAAATAAATTTAAAATAAAGAAGAAAAAAAAATTTTTTTAAAAACACCCCGTTACGACGAGCTTGCGCACAGAAGCGAGCGTATACGTGAGTAGCGCCCGCATATGAAAACGGTGGTCAAACCACATATGTGAGGTATCGCCGCGATCGGTAGAGCGAGAGCAATAATTCTAGCCCTAGACCTCCTCTGTAACGCAAAAAATGCAACCTGTAGAATTTTTTAAATGTCGCTTATGGAGATTTTTGAGGCTAAAAGTTTGACGCCATTCCACGAGCGGGCGCAATTTTGAAGCGTGACATGTTGGGTATCAATTTACTCGGCGTACCCTTATCTTTCACAATATAAAAAAAAATTGGGCTAATTTTACTGTTGTCTTATTTTTTTATTCAAAAAAGTGAATTTTTTCCAAAAAAAGTGCGCTTCTAAGACCGCTGCGCAAATACGGTGTGAAAAAAAGTATTTCAATGACCGCCATTTTATTCTCTAGGGTGTTAGAAAAAAAACAATATAAAATGTTTGGGGGTTCTAAGTAATTTTCTAGCAAAAAAAACTGTTTTAAACATGGAAACACCAAGTCCGAAAAAGAGGCCTGGTCCTTAAGTGGTTAAAGGAGCGTGATCAGTCACCAGGTCAAAGTGTCTACCTAGCAGATAGTACCGAAGGGAATCTAGAGCCCACTTCACTGCTAAACATTCCTTCTCAATCGTGGCGTAATTTACCTCATGGGACTTCAACTTCCTGCTGAGGTAAATGACTGGGTGCTCTTCCCCGTTCCAGACCTGAGATAACACTGCTCCTAACCCAACGTCTGATGCATCAGTTTGTACAACGAAGTCCTTAGAGAAGTCTGGTGAGTACAACACTGGCTGGCTACATAAGGCTGTTTTTAAGGACTGAAATGCTTCTTCAGCCTCTGGGGACCATTTAACCATGACCGACTCTTTCCCTTTTGTCAGGTTGGTGAGGGGCACAGCCTGGAGAAGCAAAATGGGGAATAAATCGTCGATAATAGCCAGCGATTCCCAGAAAGGTTCGTACCTGTTTCTTGCTGTTGGGACGTGGCCAACTCTGTATGGCCTCGACTTTATTGACTTGGGGTTTTATCACCCCCCTCCCAATAGTGTACCCAAGATATTTGGCCTCCTCCTGTCCAATGGTACATTTCTTTGGATTGGCCGTAAACCCAGCTTCCCGGATAGAGTCTAGGACTGCTTGTACTTTCGGCAAATGTGAGACCCAGTCTGTGCTATGGATAATCACATCATCCAGGTAAGCTGCAGCATATTTCTGATGGGGCCTCAGAATCTTATCCATTTTCCGCTGGAATGTTGCCGGTGCATTCTGTAACCCAAACGGCATTCTCTTATATTGGAATGCCCCATCTGGGGTTACAAACGCAGTTTTCTCCTTGGCCGACTCGGCCAGGGGAATTTGCCAATACCCTTTGGTGAGATCAAGAGTTGTCATATATCGGGCTGTTCCCAGCCGGTCAATCAACTCATCTATACGCGGCATGGGGTAGGTGTCAAATTTTGTAACTTTATTCAATTGTCGAAAATCGTTACAAAACCGCCAGCTCCCATCAGGTTTGGGCACTAGTACGATAGGACTGGACCAGTCACTCTGGGACTCCTCTATCACACCCAATTCCAGCATCCTTTGAACCTCCCCACGTATTGCCTCCTGTCGGGCCTCTGGTATTCTATAAGGTTTTAGTTTTACCCTTTCTCCTGGCGGGGTGATAATGTCATGCTCTACGACAGATGTTTGTCCCGGCAGCTCAGAGAAAATCTCTTTGTTACGAAGTACAAACTCTTTAACCTCCTGTTGTTGGGCTTTCGATAAGGTGTCTGCTATTCCAACCTCAGGAACTAAGCAATCAGGCTGTGCTTGTGACAAAGTCTCTGCGACTAGGGATTCCCTATCCCTCCAGGCTTTCAGCAGATTGACGTGATAGATCTGCTCCGGCTTTCGCCTTCCTGGCTGTCTAACCCTGTAGTTCACCTCACTAATTTTTTCAATTACTTCGTATGGACCTTGCCATTTGGCCAGAAATTTGCTTTCAACCGTAGGGACTAGCACCAAGACCCTATCCCCCGGGGAAAAAGTACGGGTCTTGGCCCCACGGTTGTACACTCTCTGCTGTGCTAACTGCGCTTGGGTCAAATGTTCCTTTACGATTAGCATTACCTGTGCAATTCTATCTTGCATCAGGGCGACATGCTCAATCACGCTCCTGTGAGGAGAACTCTCATTTTCCCAAGTTTCCTTGGCGATATCCAGCAGCCCTCTTGGGTGTCTCCCATAGAGCAACTCGAAGGGTGAGAAACCCGTAGAAGATTGGGGTACCTCCCTAATGGCAAACATCAGATAGGGTATTAGACAGTCCCAATTCTTTCCATCTCTATCCACCACCTTCTTTAACATTTGTTTTAGGGTTTTGTTGAATCTTTCAACCAACCCATCTGTTTGGGGGTGATACACAGATGTACGCAATTGTGTCACTTTGTACAACTTGCATAATTCTTTCATAACCCTGGACATAAAGGGTGTACCTTGGTCTGTAAGCAGTTCCTTACAAATACCCACGCGGCTAAAAACAAGAGATAGCTCTTTGGCTATGGTTTTGGCCGAGGTATTTCGAAGAGGAATTGCTTCCGGATAACGGGTGGCATAGTCCAATATAACCAAAATGTACTGATGCCCCCTAGTAGACTTCATTATCGGACCTACCAAATCCATTGCGATCCTCTCAAAGGGGACCTCAATGATAGGAAGAGGTACCAGCGGGTTACGGAAATGTGGCATAGGTGCCGACTTCTGACACACAGGGCAGGAGGAACAATCATTTTCTGTTTCCTTCATGACCCCAGGCCAATAGAATCTCTGCAGTACCCTCTCTCTGGTTTTCTCGGCCCCCAGATGACCTCCCAGAATGTGCCCATGGGCCAATTCTAACACCAACTTCCTGTAAGGTTTGGGCACTATAAGTTGCTCAATGGTTTCTTCTGCCCTTTGAGCCACTCGATACAGCAGGTCCCTTTCCATAGTGAAGTAAGGATAAGTGCAAGTCTTATCTGGGTTCACTAACTCGCCATCTATTTTCACCACATTTTCCCGTGCCTTTATTAGGGTGGGGTCTTTTAACTGTTCTGTGGCAAAATTTTCCCTGTGAACCTCAAGATCCGAAAACTCCACAGACTGCATGTTTTCATCTGAGGATGTTGGCTCCTCCCCAGTTTTTCGAGTTTCCCCCGCCAATACCGACGAGGGAAATTCAGGAGAGTCCTCACCACTCCCAGAGGAATTCTGGTCATCTTCCTGGTTTATAGGGGCACCAGTGGGGGGCTCAGGACAATCCCAGAGTTCCCAGAATTTTGGAAAATCCCTTCCCACAATAGCATCATGTGGTAAGTGAGACACTAACCCCACCTGATGAGAGAGGTTACCTTTGGGAGTCTCAAAAAACACTGAAGTTACAGGATACTCTCGGGTGTCCCCATGCACACAAATAACAGCCACCTTGTTCTTCCCAGAGAACTTTGTAGTAACTAATTCAGCTTTTATCAATGTTACCAGGCTACCTGAATCCAGCAACACATCAACATTTCTACCATTAATACACATTTTACATAAATGTTTCTCAGGTCCCCGAATGGCAGTGCATGCAACTGTCGCAAACAGCGACTGACGTCTCTCCCTTATAAAGTCACATTCCATAGGCTCATCCACAACTGGGCAATTGGCTGCAATATGTCCCTCTTGGCGGCAGCGGTAGCAAATAATCTTTTTCGCTGCCTCTTGCAGCCTGGGCTTCCCGGGCTGCTCCCGCCAGACCTTAGGTAGAACTCCCACCCTCTCACTCTCTCCACCCTCACCCCTTGGAGTCCTCTTACCCGCCACTGGGAATGACCTGGTCTTAGGGTGGAAAGTCCGTGAGTCCCTGGAAGAGGTGGTCAGGTTCTCTGTAGCCAAGCACCTCTCAACCAGATCCACAAGTTTATCTGCATTTTCTGGATCTCCATGGCTTACCCATTTTTGGATGGCAGTAGGAAGAGCTCTCAGGAAACGATCCATAACAACACGTTCCACAATGTTTGGTGCGGTCAAAATCTCTGGCTGCAGCCACTTCCTGCTCAGGTTAATGAGATCATACATTCGAGACCTGGGTGGTTTTCCAACCTGAAAAGTCCAATTATGCACACGCTGAGCCCGGACGGCCAGGGTAACACCCAGCCGTGCCAATATTTCTGTTTTTAGCACCACATAGTCTTTTGCTTGGTCAGGCTCTAGGTCATAATAAGCTTTCTGCGATTCCCCAGTTAACAGAGGGGCCACCAGTCCAGCCCATTGCTCCTTAGGCCACTTTTCCCTTTCAGCAGTCCTTTCAAATGTGGTCAAAAACACCTCCGGATCATCCTCTCCAGTCATTTTTGTCAGTAAACGGCTCACACCAAAGGATGCGGTATTATTGTAACCACTTGCTTCATTGGTCTGCGGACGTTGCTGTATTAATGTCTCTATTTGCTGTTGAAAACTCTGCTCTTGCTTCTGCAACAGGTCTATAAAGCGGGCTTCAGATTGCTGCTGGGCTTGTTGCTGAGCTTCCAGACTCTGCAGGTGAGCTTTCTGCTGAGCTTCCAGACTCTGCTGCAAAGTTGCATTTGTCTGCTGCTGGGCTGCAAGGCTCTTTTGTAAACCCGCATTTGTTTGCTGCTGATTTGCATTTGCTAGAGCCAGCTGTCTCAGTATCTCCTCCATGCTGGCCTTAACAAAAAAATTTAAAAAAACTGCCAAAATTCTCCACCAACTGTGAGGGGTTAGCTCGGCAGCGGGTGTGTGTGACCCCCTGGATGGGTTCACAACACAAAATCAGGCACAGCAGACAGCGTTGTAGGTGCAAAAAAACAAAAGATGCGGTTTATTTATGCTACATGCAGTGAAACATATAACAGCCAAACAAAAATAAAACATGAAAATAAATCCTGGTCAGCTTGACCTCTAATTACACACTTAGATTCCCTGTCTAACAACTGAGTGCAGCCTTGTGCTGCACCAGTCCCTGTCTCTGTTGTAGAGGTTTGCCACACAGGCGTTAACTCACCGCACAGAACAGGTGTCACACTCCCCAGTCTATACAACACAAAAACTGGTTCCAGGATGGAGCATCTCCCTAAGCATGCTGGGGTTTTTTGTAGAGGTCTTAATGAGCCCACTTACTTCAGCTGGGCTCATTAACTCTTCCCCTCTAGTTGTATAAGTCTGCATAAAGCCTGAATCTAGGGCACACATATTTCCCATCCTGGATACAACCAGGTGACTGTTAGGACCTGGGCTTGAACCTGGGACCTCTGGTGTGTCTGGCAGTGACTCTGCTTGCTGAGCCACCTGGAATGCTGGACAGCTCCTTGGACAGCTCCTTGGACAGCTCCTTGGACAGCTTCTTGGACAATTCCTTTAGTGATCTTATCTTGAATCTTGTTTGCCTTGAACCTTGAACCCTTTGCTCCTCCCATGAACTTCCTGATATAAGCCATGTCTCTGCACTTCCTCCTTGCCAGAATATTGTGCCTTTACCAGCCAATATCTTGCTTCTATCTCTCCTGCTGCCGACCGTATCCTCGCTACCTTTCGTTACCGACATTTGGCTTGCTCCTGGACTACGCTTCTGCTGAATCCCAACCTGCAACTATTGGTTACCGACTTTTGGCTTGTTTCTCAACTACGCTTCTGCTTGATCTCTACCTGCTATATCTGCTACCAGACCCCCGGCTTGCTCACCTCCTGGTGGGGCTATCCTGAGGACCGCGACCTGGCACTAACACGCAGCCAAGCCCATCTCCACCTTTGGGAGCTCTGGTGAATACCGGTTAGTGCTTAGACCCCGCACCTCAGGTGAACCCGTGCCATCAGCCAGGGTGACTTGTGTGAATATCTGCTCTGCTGCTATAGCTATTGGTCTCTGAGCCTGACTCCAGATCGTGACAGAATATTCTGGCCAAAAACATGGAGGCCGTTGTAGCAGCTGCCGTGGCTCCTCTCAGGGTTCAAATCGCTGAGTTACAGGCATTTGGTGTTGACTACCAGGAAAAATTTTCTGAGTTACAAATTGAAATGAAAGGTCTACAAGAGGAAATCCTTGATCTACACAAACAATTGCGGGATTTTCATGCCCGAGATACTGCTGCCATAGAAACTAATGCACGAATGCCCCTACCACTCAAGTTTAGCGGAGACCGCCGCCATTATAGAGGATTCCTTAATCAATGTCGTATATACTTTCAGATGCAACCTGCTGCATTCACTTTTGACAGGAAAAAGGTGCTGTTTATTATCAACCTCCTGACTGAGGAAGCCTTAGCCTGGGCCTCCCCTTATGTGGAGAAAGATGATGTCATCCTGGATAATTTTGATTCTTTTGTGACTGCGATGAACCAAGTTTTCGATGATCCTAACCGCTGTGCTACTGCTGAGGCAAAATTGCACAATTTACGTCAGGGAAGACGCTCTGTTGCAGAGTACACAACTGAATTCCGACGTTGGATCTCAGATACCAATTGGAATCCAGCAGCACAGAAGAGTCAGTTCCGTCAAGGACTCTCGGAACAAGTAAAAGATGAGCTTGCCAGAGTAGAAAGTCCTGATGACCTTGAAGCTTTTATTAAATTATGTATTCGAATTGATCAGAGACTTACTGAAAGGAGAAAGGAGAGACTGGGAATCCTAGGCAGTAATGGTGGCATGCGTTTTTCTACTACTCAGTATCCTCCTAAGGGTCCAAGAGTTTTTCCTGATTCTGACACTCCTGAACCTATGCAGGTGGATGCTATTAAAAGATCTATTACTACTCAGGAGAAAGAAAGACGACGTTCAGAAAACTTATGTCTTTATTGTGGAGACTCTGGACATTATGCAGTTAATTGTCCCAATAAATTTAAAAGAACAATTGCAGCAATGGATGTTACAGTATCTGAACAAATAAACTCAATTTCTCAGTCCATCTCTCCTTTGATTCAGGAAGCAAATAAAGTTAATTCTTTATCAACTCATTTTGTCATCCCTATAAAGCTTATTGTTGAAAGCAATGAAATACCTTGCTCTGCTATGCTGGACTCAGGGGCTGGGGGAAACTTCATCGACATCGAATTTGCCCAAAGTAATAACATTCAAATAAGAAATAAACTTGCCCCAATTGATATGGAAACTGTGGATGGCTCACCTTTGACTTCAGGCCCTGTTACCCACGAGACAATCCCACTTAAACTCCTAATTGAAACTGACCATCAGGAGACTATCAGCTTTGAGCTGATTACATCACCCAAGTTCCCTATTATCCTGGGCATTCCTTGGTTCTCTATCCATAATCCCTCCATCAACTGGGAGACACGTTCTTTAAGCTTTACATCTGACCATTGCAAGAAACATTGCAAAGAATCTTATCAAATAAGCCCTCCACCAACCCAAGATTTACAAGCAGTTTTGGCAACTATCCAGTCATATGACAAGCTACCTCCACAATATCTTGAGTTTCGGGACGTTTGTGATAAAAAGAACGCAGATCAGCTGCCTCCTCATCGCTCTTATGATTGTCCCATTGAATTGCTTCCAGGGGCAGAATTACCATTTGGTCGCCTTTATTCTTTATCAGAACCTGAACTGAAAGTGCTCAGGGAGTGGATTAATGAGAATCTTGAGAAGGGTTTTATCAGACACTCAACCTCTCCTGCTGGCGCAGCCTTATTCTTCGTGACGAAAAAGGACTCCACCCTGCGTCCGTGTATTGACTACAGAGATTTAAATAAGATCACAATTAAGAATCACTATCCACTCCCACTGATTCCAGAAATGCTTGAGAGACTCCGCTCTGCCAAGCTCTTTACCAAATTAGATTTACGGGGGGCATACAACCTTGTCCGCATTCGTTCCGGTGATGAATGGAAAACTGCTTTCAGAACCAGATATGGACATTTTGAGTCTTTGGTCATGCCCTTTGGGCTTTGCAATGCTCCTGCAACTTTTCAACATTTTATTAATGATGCTTTTCGAGATTTGCTTGATCAGTTTGTAATAGCATATTTGGATGACATTCTCATTTTCTCTGATACTTTGAAAGAACACCGCAAGCATGTCTGTATTGTTTTCGAGAGATTAAGGCGAAATCAACTTTACATAAAATTAGAGAAATGCGAGTTTTAACAAACTTAGATCCAGTTCTTGGGATACATAATCTCTTCTGAAGGGGTAAGCATGGATCCCGATAAGATCAAAGCTGTGGTGGATTGGCCCGCTCCTAAGAATGTTAAAGAGATACAGCGATTTGTTGGATTTGCCAACTTTTACAGAAGATTTATAAGGAATTTCTCTAGGGTAATTGCTCCAATCACACAGTTGACAAAGAAAGGGGTGCCCTTTTTGTGGTCACCTGAGGCACAGGCTGCCTTTAGTAAACTGAAAACTCTCTTCACTTCTGCACCAATACTGGTACATCCAGATCCAGAACTACCTTTCATCGTAGAAGTTGATGCTTCTAATTCTGCTGTGGGAGCTATCCTTTCTCAGCGAATGGGAGAAAAAATGCAGCTTCATCCTTGTGCTTATTTCTCTCGACTGATGTCTTCAGCCGAGATGAATTATGACATTGGAAACAAGGAGCTGCTGGCAATTAAGGAAGCATTTTCTGAGTGGAGGCATCTGCTGGAAGGAGCTAAGCACCCTGTAACCGTTCTCACCGATCATAAAAATTTAGAATTTATTAGGTCTGCTAAAAGGTTGTCATCTAGACAAGCACGTTGGACCCTTTTCTTTTCCAGGTTTAATTTTGTTATTTCATACCGCCCTGGGTCAAGGAATGGTAAGGCTGATGCCCTATCACGGATGTTGTCTGGGCCTCAACAGGAAAGCACCTCTGAATGTACAATCCTGCCTCAAAAGAACTTTCTAGGGGCCATGAGTTCAAAGACATTTCTTAATATTCTCAAGGAGGGGTATGAGAATGACCCACTTCTTAATAATCCTCCTAAGGACATTAACCTCAAGTACAACAATGGTTTTTGGACTCAAGCACATTGCCTCTATGTACCTGAATCAGTTCGGGTAGAAGCCCTCAGGTTGGTACATGACTCTAAACTTGCTGGTCATTTTGGGGCTTCTAAGACAGAAGAACTCTTATCACGTTCCTTTTGGTGGCCTGGGTACAAGAAAGATGTTAAGAGTTATGTGGCTTCATGTCTAACCTGTGCTCGCAATAAGACACCTCGATCTTCTCCTCTGGGGTTACTTCTACCACTACCTGTTCCATCAAGACCATGGGGGTCAATTTCTATGGACTTTGTGGTTGACCTTCCTCTTTCAAAAGGGATGACCACCATTCTGGTAGTCGTTGACCGTCTCACTAAGATGGCTCATTTTATTCCAGTTAAAGGGGTACCCTCCGCCGAACATACTGCTGAGGTAATGGTTAGAGAAGTTTTTAAACTTCATGGAATTCCTGATGATGTAGTGTCTGACAGAGGGGTACAGTTTACCTCAAAATTTTGGAGAAGTTTTTGCTCAGCTTTGGGTGTAACAGTTAATCTGTCCTCGGCTTTTCATCCGCAGTCTAATGGTCAGACCGAGAGGACCAATCAAACTCTGGAGCAATACCTTCGATGCTTCGTGAGTTATCTTCAGGATGACTGGGTGGACTACCTTCCTACGGCAGAGTTTGCTTATAATAACTCTAAACATAGTTCCACATCCCAAAGCCCATTTTTCTTAAACATGGGGTATCATCCAGTTTTTATTCCTGATCTCCCCATCTCAACTTCAATTCCTGCTGTTACCAACAGACTAACTTCATTACATGAGATCCAGGAGAAATTAACTGATACATTGAAGGAGGCGCAGGAATATTACAAGAAGGCTGCTGACAGACATCGTAGGTCTATTCCCACTTTTCAAGTAGGTGAGAAAGTTTGGTTATCTACCAAAAATTTAAAAGTTCAAGTTCCATGTGCTAAGTTGGGTCAAAAGTTTATGGGACCTTTTGAGATTTCTGCTCAAATCAACCCGGTCACTTTTCGCCTAAAACTTCCTGACAATATGAAGATTCACCCTGTGTTTCATATATCACTACTCAAACCATTTCATGAAAATACTTTTTCTGGAAGAATTCATCCTCCTCCCCCACCTGTCGAGGTTCAGGGTGAAGAAGAATTTGTGGTGGGAAAAATTCTTGACTCCAGGATCTCTAGGAACAAATTGCAATATTTGGTTCAATGGGAAGGATATGGGCCAGAAGAAAATTCTTGGGAGCCTGAGGAGAATGTTCATGCCCCTAGATTAACAAGGGAATTCCACCAGAGGTTTCCTCAGAAACCTGGCCCTAAGACGTCCAGGGGACGTCCTGGGAGGAGGGGAGTACTGTTAGGACCTGGGCTTGAACCTGGGACCTCTGGTGTGTCTGGCAGTGACTCTGCTTGCTGAGCCACCTGGAATGCTGGACAGCTCCTTGGACAGCTCCTTGGACAGCTTCTTGGACAATTCCTTTAGTGATCTTATCTTGAATCTTGTTTGCCTTGAACCTTGAACCCTTTGCTCCTCCCATGAACTTCCTGATATAAGCCATGTCTCTGCACTTCCTCCTTGCCAGAATATTGTGCCTTTACCAGCCAATATCTTGCTTCTATCTCTCCTGCTGCCGACCGTATCCTCGCTACCTTTTGTTACCGACATTTGGCTTGCTCCTGGACTACGCTTCTGCTGAATCCCAACCTGCAACTATTGGTTACCGACTTTTGGCTTGTTTCTCAACTACGCTTCTGCTTGATCTCTACCTGCTATATCTGCTACCAGACCCCCGGCTTGCTCACCTCCTGGTGGGGCTATCCTGAGGACCGCGACCTGGCACTAACACGCAGCCAAGCCCATCTCCACCTTTGGGAGCTCTGGTGAATACCGGTTAGTGCTTAGACCCCGCACCTCAGGTGAACCCGTGCCATCAGCCAGGGTGACTTGTGTGAATATCTGCTCTGCTGCTATAGCTATTGGTCTCTGAGCCTGACTCCAGATCGTGACAGTGACTTTACCTGCCTGCTGCCACAATATATATATATATATATATATATATATATATATATATATATATATATATATATATATATATATATATATCTTGCCATATCTATTTCAAACTAGCTACGACGAAGGCTATTGTTGAAACGCATCAGAGACACTTCAAGGATTTCAGTGGTGCCAACTCTTCTTACTATTAATTACTCTGGAGTGTGATGGGATACACTGAGCCTAGGCACCTGTGAGTGGATCTGGTGTATGGATTGGGTTCTCCCTATTACCTTTCTCTCTTCCAAAAAAGACCATAACCAACAGCCCCAGAAGCATCAGTCAATAAATTGAGAGTAGACATGGAACAAAAAGGTGGCTTCCATAATGTACAACAATTAAAATTTTATAAAAGTTTGTGCCAAATTAATAAATCTTTCAACTCTGCAGTAATACGTATAAAATTTAATGGAGAGGAAACATCCCAAAATGGACAGATATAATCATTTAGAGAGGACCTACCATAGGGATAACTCTGGAGGCAAAAGCCAATAATCCCATTAACGTCTGTAAGGTTTTTAATGTAACTTTACGTTTGGAAAGAACAAAAGAAACTAGTCTCAACATTTTCTTAACTTATTCAACCAGCAACTGAAATACCATGTTAACGGTTTTAAAAGAAATGCATATTGAAAATTCAAGGCAAGAGGTTGGATACACCGTTTTTTCAGGGGCTAAGGGGACTCCAAAATCACATGAAATTCTTCCAATAAGTATAAACAGTTCAAAGAATCAGGGGGTCCTATAAACAGAAAATCATCCAAAATGTGAATCAAATTAGCCGACCCAGTTTTAAAGGATACCACCCACGCTAAAAAAGTTGAGAGTGTCTCAAACTACATGAAAGTGAGCAGCTCATTGGGAAACATTTGCCGTAATAAAATCAACTGTTGAAACAGAAACCTAAAGAATAAAAGGCTTTGGGATGGATAAGTAGTAGCCTGAATGCAGATTTTATAACAACTCACCCCCGCCAATATTGCCGATCATATCTAAAGCATTGTCAAACGATGCATAAGATACCGTACAGAGAGAAGGATCTATGCTATCATTTAGCGACATTACATCCGGAAAGGACATATGGTGGAAAGAATTAGGATCTTTTTTAGGAATAATTCCTAATGGCGAAATCCAAAAATTGGAAAAAGAAGGTGAATCAAAAGGGCCAGCTACACGACCTTCTTGGACTTCTCTTTAAAAAAATAGGGAAATTCGGCAAGGAAATCTAATTCATAGGGCACCTCATCCCAAAATTTATCAAGAGAGAAATATATGGAGCTAGGGAGGGGGGGATTATTGCGGTGCCTAATAATAATAATGGGATATAACAATGAGGTGCCAAAATTACAGACAATTAAGTACAATACATGGTTTAAAAAGATTAAACATTGGTTCTTTATTTGAAAAAATAATCATAAAATTATGTATTGTCAGAATTAATTCACAACAATGCACAGTACATTGGATAAAATAGTCGGCTAATCAATGTAGTATAGTCAAAATGTAATCACTGGTCAAAAGAGTCCCAACATGTTTCACCATTACCATGGCTTCTTCAGGGGAACCATTTTTTTGACCCAAAGGGAGACGAACAATAACTATAAATAATAACAAATAAACAATTATTATACAAGTTATAATTAATTGAATACCACCTGGTACCTTAACCAAGATAAATGTATATATTAGTATTCGATATTAAAGGTAGGCAGATGGAAAGTGCAATTAAATTTAGTAGAAAAGTATTATAATTAAATACATACCCCTGGCTCATCCACAGGCCCACAATTGATGAAACGCTCTCAAGGGGAGCAAAAGAGGCATCCAACCCTATATATCACGATGGTGACTGCAGGGTGTAGAGGAAAGACCGATCAACACGATTTATATGAGAGGATTAAATATGCAAATAATGGTATGCGGGGGAAGTTTCTACCTCGTACATACCAAATAAAGGGTTAATGTAGAAGTACTACATATAACAGGAACGCCAAAGGTTTGGAAAAGTTTGGGGTAAGGACACACTCTCAGGCAGCCTAAATGCACACAAAAGTATAAAGAAGCACAAAAGACATAGCCATAATACAAGGGGCCAATTAAAAATAACGGTGCAAAAATTGGAATTGAACTATGAATAAAAAAATAGTCTATGAATGAACTCACCTAAACCCAGATAGGGAATTCTATGAATGTTCACTAACCAAAGACAATGGTTGGTATCCAACATGAAAGCCTAGCCTGAACAGAGGCTACACAGTAGGCAAAATGCTTAGTAATAGAGCCCCTATTGATGCAAAAGGAAGAGATGTATATAGTTAGAAAACTATGGTGAACCGACAACAGGGAATGCTGAAAAGGTGTGGATCAAAGTCAGCCTGAACCTAATAACTAACCTTCTTTCCGTGTGCTATACGAGACGGTGTCCCCAAAGAGCCAGCAACCAGCCTAGAGCTGGAGGGTCTTATATACTCTTTAAAAAATGTCAGCTACACCGGCAGCGTGCCATCAAAAAGATAGTAACTTATCATGAAGCAAACATCCAGAACCTGAAAAAGAGGGCAAAGGGAAGTCTTTCGAAAAAACGTTAAAGAAAAGGGCAGCCATCTGTTGATTTGGCCAAATGCGCAGCCACGGTTACATGTTTGTTATGGTCACTGGCGTCATTGCTTTTGTGAAAAAGATCTTTATTCTGTGATGAGTTGTTAGAAACTAACTTTTTAAAATAACATGATGCTGCATGCTTATATTTGTAGGAATTGGGCCATTTACATTGACATCAACCTTCATTAAAGCCAAAGCAAATGTCACGCCAAAAAGGATCCAGTAGGAGGAGCAGAAGGTTTAGTTTATTGTTTTTGATGGAGTAGCAAGTTCAGCCACAGCCCTACATCCTTCATCTACCATTTTCAATGTCTTGTGAACAGCAATTTTCTGACGAAATGATTTGTCATAAAAGAATCATGCCAGACCATTAAAATTCTTATATGCCTCTAGTATAATTTTAACATGCTGGAACAATCCACAACAGTGTTCTGGATGTTTCTCTCCCACTTGCAAAGATACAGCATGCCTTTAACCAATTATTAAAGCTACGAGGCACTGTATTACACTTATCATTCTTACCCAATTCTCTTTTGTCCATACAATTATCTTTACAAGAAGACAAAGGGGACAAAATATTGATATATTCTCCCTTCCGAATCCTGTCTTTAACAGAGTTACTCAAATGGAAACCTAACTGTGAAAGTTTCCAGGATGGAGCCTCTTTAAAACAACTTTCAGGGACTGCTAGGGAAATCAAGGGTGCAGTTATTGGCACAGTATGAGTGTATGAGGATACCGGAGATACTGCAGGTTGATTAACAGTAGAAGCATCCAACCAAATACCAGCAATATTGGCATCAACTGTGTTAATAGAGGTAGGTTGTACTCTTACAGGATTTTGCAATGAAGACAATGAACGCACTAATTGCAAAAGTAGCTGTATATCATCACACTCACCTGTCTCATTGAAGGAGGCAGTCATCAGAGTATTTAAAGCAGTCATAGTAGACAGAGCTGGAATACTAGCAGACGCATCAGTAACATTATGGGATAAGCCAAACCCCCCCCCCCCCCCCCCCGTTCAGTTCGCACCAGAACACCGCAAACAGGCAAAACCCTTTTAAAGTCTATGGGTGCGAACATGAAAAATTAAAACTGCTAATTTTAAGTTATTGACATATAAAGTATCAATGTAAAAAAAAAAGTTTTTAAAACCCTTTTTTCAGGAGCAGTGATTTTAATAATGCTTAAAGCGGAGTTCCACCCAACTTTTGAACTTTTTCTTAACCACTTGCTTACTGGGCACTTAAACCCCCCTCAGTCCCAGACCAATTTTCAGCTTTCAGCGCTGATGCATTTTGAATGACAATTGCGCGGGCATACAACACTGTACCCAAATGAAATTTTTATCATTTTTTTCCCACAAATAGAGCTTTCTTTTGGTGGTATTTAGTTACAGCTCGGAGTTTTATTTTTTGCTAAACAAACAAAAAAAGATGCAAAAAAAAAAAAAAAATCATGTTTAATAGTTTGTTATAAAATTTTGCAAACGGGTCATTTTTCTCCTTCATTGAAGTGCGCTGATTAGGCGGCACTGATAGGCTGCACTGGTGGGCACTGATGGGCTGCATTGGTGGGCACTGATGGGCTGCACTGGTGGGCACTGATAGGCATAGTTAAGGCAGCACTAATAGGCACAGATAAGGCGGCACCGATGGGCACAGATAAGGCGGCACTGATGGGCAAAGATGGGCACAGATGGGTGGCACGGATGGGCACTGATAGGTACCACTGATAGATGGGACTGATGGACACTGATAGGTGGCACTGATACGTGGCTCTGATAGGTGGCATTGCTGGGCACTGATGGGCGGCACTGCTGGGCACTGGTAGATGACACTGATGGGCACGGATAAGTGGCACTGGGGTGCAGCACCTTTGAGGCAGATTGTGGGCACTGCTGGGTGGCACTGCTGGGTGGCACTGTGGGCACTGCTGGGTGGCACTGTGGGCACTGCTGGGTGGCACTGACGGGGGGGGCACTTACTTTTTAAACATTTGGCACTGCAGGGGGCAGGTGGGCACTGGCAGGGGGCAGGTGGGCACTAGCAGGGCTGGCCGTGATCGGGACTGATGTCCCGATCACGGCCGCCGGTGATCGGCTTTTTTTTTTTCTCCTCGCGCTGTCAGCGCGAGGAGGAATAATAGCTGATTACCGGCTCCGTTATATCACATGATCAGCTGTCATTGGCTGACAGCTGATCACGTGATAAGGGGTCGGGATCGACCCCTTGCACGGATCGGTGATCAGGCGAGTCTCATGGACTCGCTGATCACAGAGCGCACCGCGCGCGCCCCTCAGGGGGCGCGCAGGCCGCTCGTGCACGGGACGACGTCAATAGACGTCGTCCCGGCAAAGGAGATCCGCGCTGTAGCCGTCATTTGGCTATAGCGCGGATCTCAAGTGGTTAAAGGAAAGACCATCCCTACACCGCTCATTTTTGGATATTTTTTTTTTCACTTACCTTAGTGGTAAACAGCTGAACTTCCATCCAAGCCTCACCGCAGCGAAGTATGTCATGTCCTCTTCTGGCTCTGTCCCACCTCCTTCCTCCACTGCCTTCTGGGACCTGTGTGTGTCCCAGAAGACAATGGGGCCAGAAAGCGCCATGTGATTTGCTCATGCACAGTAGGAAACTGGTGGTGAAGCCTGTAGACTCCATAGCCGGGTTCCCATAGCTACTATGGCGGCACCTGCACCTGATCCGATTGATGGATTGGCCTCAGAGGGCTGGAAAGGTAAGAGTCCTTATTAAAAGTCAGCAGCTACAGTGTTTGTAGCTGCTGACTTTAAAAAAAAAAACTTTTTTTAGAGTGGAACTCCGCTTTAAAGGCAAACAGTAAAAAATGAAATATTCCTTCAAATATAATGCCTTGAGGGTCCCCTTAGTCTTCCTGTAAAGTAGCACATCTTTGTGATGAGTTTTACAGTGCCGCAGCAAAATTACATTTCTTAAGGAAAAAATGTCATTTAAAATTGCTCGTGGCTACAAATAAAATTGGAGTGGGGTCCCCCCAAAATCCATACCAGACCCTTATCTGAGCATGCAGTTACATAGTTACATAGTATGTGAGGTTGAAAAGACACAAGGCCATCAAGTCCAACCTATGTGTGTGATTATATGTCAGTATAACATTGTATATCCCTGTATGTTGTGGTCATTCAGGTGATTAATAGTTTTTTTAAATTATCGATGCTCCCCACTGAAACCACCGCCTGTGGAAGGGAATTCCACATCCTTGCCGCTCTTACAGTAAAGAACCCTCTATGCAGTTTAAAGTTAAACCTGTTTTCTTCTCATTTTAATGATTGGCCACGTGTTTTATTAAATTCCCTTCCATGGAAATGTTTTATCCCTATTGTGGGGTCACCAGTATGGTATTTGTAAATTAAGATCATATCCCCTCTCAAGCGTCTCTTCTCCAGAGAGAATAAGTTCAGTGCTGGTAACCTTTCTTCATAAATAATATCCTCCAGTCCCTTTATTAGCTTTGTTGCCCTTCTCTGTACTCGCTCCATTTCCAGTACATCCTTCCTGAGAACTGGTGCCAAAAACTGGACAGTATACTCCAGGTGAGGCCGGACCAGAGTCTTGTAGAGTGAGAGAATTATCGCTTTATCTGTTGATTAATTCCCCTTTTTAATGTTTGCTCTGTTTGCTTTGTTAGCAGCAGCTTGGCTTTGCATGCCATTGCTGAGCCTGTCATCTACTAGGACTCCCAGGTCCTTTTCCATTTTTGATTCCCCCCAGTGTTGCCAACCTACCAAATTGAAATTGACTGACAACACCCAAAACGTACATGCTCCACCAGAGCCGCCTGATCACACTGTAGCAGGCACTTGGATGGTCCCAGCTGGCTCTGGACCAAGCTGAGCGCCAACCCCTACACCTATCATTTTTGGATTTTTTTTATCACTTACCTTGGTGGTAAACAGGTAAACTTCCATCCCAGCCTCGCCACAGCGAGGTACGTCATGTCCTCTTCTGGCTCTGCCCCTCCTCCTTCCCCTGCTACCTTCTGGGACCTGTGTGTCCCAGAAGACGATGGGGCCAGAAAAAGCGCGATAATCTTATTTAGCAGTGTACAAGGTATAGTGCATTATAATGCTGGTTTTCTGGGGTTGCAGGGCACTACACATAGAGGAGCTTGTCAGTAATGTGGGTGAGTGTCTGGATTTCCATTATTTGCTGATTATAGCGATGGGCTACAACAAAATGGTGGAGATTGGAGACTCTATTCAGCTTATAATAAAGGGCTACAAGAAAATGGGGATCGCCATTATATATAGCATGGAAAAATCAACAGCCAGTCAGAATTCCCAGGAGAAGTCACGAGTGTGATGAAACCGGTAGGAGGAGCTTGATCGGCTGATGAGAGAGATACTAGGAAGTGTAGGAGAGATGACATAGAACAGGGGGAACGCTGTGAAAACCAGTGCTTCAGAGCCGGATCACATGTGACTCTATCGCCCCTCAGCACTATAGCACTTTAAAAGGCATTTTTATTTATTTGAAATGTGAGTTGTATATACAGTATGTCACAAAAGTGAGTACACCTCTCACATTTTTGTAAATATTTTATTATATCTTTTCATGTGACAACACTGAAAAAAATTACACTGTGCTACAATGTAAAGTAGTGAGTGTACAGCTTGTATAACAGTGCAAATTTGCTGTTCTGAGCCGGAACAGAGATGTGCCTAATTGGCACATCTTGGTAAGGCTCTGTCTAGACCCACTTCATTATGTCTTTGGCTATTATTTTGTAGCTTATCTATCAATTATGAATTGTACTTAGATCATCTCACATACTTTGCATGCAATCAGTGATTGAGTTTGGTTCAATCACAGCTTATCTGATTAATCTTTAAAACAGCAAAATCCATGCATTTATTGATATATTATATACATGTTTTTGTGCATTGTGACTTAAATGTGTTTTGTTTTTGTTTTTTTGATTGATTTTCTTGTATATTTATCTTCTAGTTCATTTATATACCGTAACACTCCTGAAGAAGCTCAACGAGCAAAACATGTAGAGTGGTATATTATGGAATGATTAGTGGTTTTGTGTTTTACCACCTCGGTGGGATTTATTGATTTTACCCATTATTCAAATGGTGTTACCAATGTTTTTATTGTCTGTAAAAAAAAATCATTTTTTTTTAGATTATTATTTCTTTTGTGATCCTAATCAAGTATATATTACTCAGCACCTTAAAAGTCCCGGGGTTTTGTTAACCCCAATATCCTTTCCTGTTCTTCTTTGGTGTTATGTTATATATATCTTTGCTATACATAGTTTATTGGATTTATATTTACATTAATAGCACTGTACAGTGTGTTTATACATCTCTTGAAGACTGCTGCATGTTATTCTCTACATCCATGCTGACACAATCCTCCTCCTCTCCTTCCTGTGTGTTTGGCGGCCCCGCAAGAATGCTATCAGAATAAAGGGAGAGGAAAGGAAGTCCTCTTCCTTCCGCTGTTCCGCCTTAAGTGCCCTGTCCATGATTCCACAAGGCGTGTGCTCCAGCAGGAAGACTAGAGGGACAGTGTCACTTATGCATGCATTGTCATTGCTCACCATCCTTGTGGCCTCCTCAAATGGTGACAGGACAGTCCATGTATCCTTTATCAGTAGCCGCTGCCGTGGCAAAAGAAGCCAACCTCCCCTGACCCAGTCCTGGTGCCATACTCACACAGGTACTTATTGATGGCTGTCTGCTGTGTGTGCAGCCACTGCCTCAGGAGATCTTGTAAGCCTGGGCACCTGGTCAAGAAACGCTGGACCACCAAATGAAAGACATGTATCAAGCATGGAACATGGGTCAAGTGTCCCTGTCAGAGGGCAGAGTGAAGGTTGGTGCCATTGTTGCATACAACCATTGCAGGCTTTAGCTGCCGTGGCATCAAACACCTCTGAGCCTGGCCATGTAGAGCTGACAGAATCTCTGCCCCAGTATGGCTCCTGTCCCCTAAGCAGACCAACTGAAGCACTGCATGGCATATTTTAGCCTGACTGCATGCGTAGCCACTTGAACGCTGTTGGTTTAGAGGACAATTCCCAGAGAGGAGGCCATAGATGAAAAAGAAGAGGAAGGGGTGGAGCAGAGAGCTGTGGCAGAATCACCACCAGCTTTTTGGAGGCGTGGTGGCAGAACAAGCTCCAACACTGAACCCTGTCCTGCATCCTTCCCAGAGGCCAGCAGACTTACCCAGTATGCCGTGATGGAAAGGTAACGTCTCTGCCCATGCCTGCTGGATCATGAGTCAGCGGTAATATGAACCTAGCTGTGGACCACCCTGTCCAACAAGGCCAAAACATTGCCTTCCACAGGACCGTAGAGATATGTGGAAAGAAATATTTTGGAACCTGCCACTGTGGTACAGCACATTCCACAAATTCATGAAAGGGGGCAGAGTCTACCAGCTGAAACGGCAGCAGTTGCAGTGCTAGTAATTTGGCCAAACTAGCATTTAGATGCTGAGCATGTGGATGGCTGAGACAGATTTTTTTTTTTGGTTCAGCAACTGGGGTAGCGAAAATTGCCTGCTGAAATCAACTGGTGGTGTACTGCTAGCAGATTGGCTGAAAGTACTTGTGGCATCTATTGCTATACTTTCATTCCTCTCAGTGAAGGTTTTTGAGAGGACTGGAGGTATAGAAGGGTTTGAGATCCCAGATGAGGAGCAAGGAGAAGTCCGCCTTTTTCTATGACGTGGGTCTTTCACGTGCTGTTGCCAACGGACTGCATGGCAGGTCGTCATATGTCTTGTCAAGCATGTGGTGCTCAAGCGGCTGCTGTTCTGGCCACGCTTGATCCGCTTTAGACATAGATTGCAAACAGCAACGGTGCAATCTACTGCACACATGTCAAAAAAAGCCCACACCAAGGAACTTTTGGAAGTCAGCGGGGAGTCAGCAGCGCCCTGCACCTGTGGAGCTCTGTGGTGTGATGCAATAGGGTGGCTGCCCTTAAGCTGACTGCTGGAGGACATCCTGCCTCGTTGGAGTTGAGCCTCTTCCTTCTCTCTTTCCTCCTCTTTTCTCTCAGACACCCTAGTACAGTCAGTGACCTCATCCTCCCCTCTCATCACTGGAGCAAACTTGGCAGTCTGCTGCAGCTGGGGAAACATGACTATCGGTTTCTTGTCCTTCTGTGGCACCCCCTCTCTATAGGCCAGTGATGGCAAACCTTGGCACCCCAGATGTTTTGGAACTACATTTCCCATGATGTTCTGGCACTATGCAGTGTAGTGGAGCATCATGGGAAATGTAGTTCCAAAACATCTGGGGTGCCAAGGTTCGCCATCACTGCTCTAGGCTCACGTTCTTCTCTTCCTCAACCTGTGAACCAACATCAGAGCCTTCAAATCTCTGCGCATCCTTCAGTGGCATGTAACCGACACTGTGGTCGAATAATTCTGGGGACACCTCTGTGCATGATGGTGGGGCTATGGAAAGAGTAACTGTGGAATAGGCCGCTTTGGTAGCTGCGCTGGAAGGCAAACTAGTATGAGCCTGGGTGACAGAGAATGAGGGCGGCTTAGTTATCCACTTCACCAACTCTTCTGCATGTTGTGGCTCAATAACACAGTCAGCGCCAGAAAAAAAAGGCAAGCGTGCCCCACCTGCAGAGAATGCACCATGTCCATGACCACCACTTTTCAAAGTAGACACAGAGACTGCTTGCCCTCTTTTAGTGGCCTTTGAGCATCTGCATCTCCTTAGTGGCCTTCCAGACATGATGATTTTTTTTTTTTTTTTTTTCAAAAATAGTTTATTGTGGTTTTGAAATATAACAAACAGAGCATACATAAGCAAAAAGATAAACATCAATGTATCATCTCAGAGACATACAATGCAAATACATAGTCAATGTAATACCTAAGCCTAGAGATTTGGTGAGGAAGCATACCTGGAACAATTATTGTTTATAAAAGGGGAGAGAACAAATAATTGAGCAATATAAGTGGGGTAATGAATTACATGGGGTCCACTACTGTCTATCATGTTGCTTAGAAGACTAGGACATAAGAGTAGTGGGCGTAATAGTGATGGATATGAATACCCCAAACAGCAGTAGCTACTAAAACCCATTACAGGTCAAAAAGGATAAAATGTAAACCTAGAAACGTGCATCAAGTCTCTGGTAACAGCATCCACCCCATATGGGAACTAACTGTGGATGAGAGTAACACACCCGGTAGAACAACCGAGGAGTTTGTGTGGAGACTTGATGGAAAACAGTGTAACTGAACAAACCATTTTTGTTTTTAAAAGAAAGATTTAAAGGATAACAAAAGTTAGAGCCCAACCGAATAGAGACCATAGAGGGGGGGGATGAGGAGGAATGAATGGGGAGGAAAAGTGAAGGAAAGTTGACTAGAGCAAAAAATACCAAGATCATGTAAGCATCCCAATGTTTATTTAGGACGATGAAGAGGGTGGTAGGTGAGTATCGGTATAAGTAGGGGATAGCTTGAAATGTATCCAACATGCCCAGGTGTGAGTGAATCGGGAGTGTGTGTCATGAGCTTGATGTATACGTCTTTCCATTTCTTCAGTATGATTGATTTGTCTAAACCAATCAGTCAAGGTAGGAATCTTGGCGGTTTTCCAATGTCTGGGGATGCACATCGTGGCGGCATTTATCAGGTGTAAGGCAAGAGACTTCTTATAGCTGCTCTGTGGGATCTGCGTGTGATGAAGGAGATATTGGGCTGGTGAATAGTTCGGAGTGTATGTTGTGATCTTTACTACATTGTCATGGACTGCTCTCCAGAACGGTTGAAGTACTGGGCAGTCCCACCAAATATGTAAAAAGGAACCAATATCAGAGTCACATCTCCAACAAGTCGGGGGGATGTCTGGAAATAATCTATGTATTTTTTCAGGAGTGCGATACCATCTAGAGTATATCTTATATCGGTTCTCTTGTGCCGATACGTTTAAAGTACCCTTATGTGTATGTTCATATGTTCGCAGCCAATCTTCAGTGGTCAAGGGAGTTAACAGGTCATTATCCCATTGCAGTTTAACAGTATCCTGTGCTTTGGTGTCCGAGTGAAGTAAAGCAGTGATGGTGGAAATCAAGTGCTTTTGGGGTTCGGAGCTGTTGCATAAAGTTTCAAAGGGGGTAAGCTCCCTATTCCAGAGTGTCAGTGGTTGTGAAGTAAGGAAGTGCCTGATTTGGAGATATTTAAAAAATGGTAAATGAAGTTCTGGAAATTTAGAAACCATATGGGGGAATGAGAGAATCTCCCCGCGTTCAATGAACTGAGATGTTCTGTAAGTCCCTGTCTGGTGAGGAGGTCTATGTTCTGAGATACCGGGGGGAAAATCCGGGTTAGAGGATAAAGGAGTCATAGGCCATAGTAGTCCGTCAACGCAGAGAGTGGCACTCGTACGGTGTAGAGCCTGTATAGTTGGGCCTATAAAGGGGTGAGTCCGGATCGGCATGGGGAGTGCTGATTTAGCTATCCATGGGAGATTGGTCAGAGGAAGTGGAATCATGTCTTGTTCTAGATGGATCCAAGCTTTATTGTGGTGATGAACATGCCAATCCACAATTCTAGTGAGCAGACAAGCGTGATAATAGTTGTGTATATCTGGTATACCCAGGCCACCATCATGTTTGGGGAGAATTAGTTTGGCCCAGCTTAGCCTTGGGGCACGGTATCCCCAGATAAATTGTCTGCACATATGTTTATATGCATGGAAAAAAAGTTTGGGAAGAAGTATAAGGATTGTTTGTAGGAGGTATAATAGTCTAGGAAGGATATTCATTTTGAGGATTGCAATCCTTCCAAACCATGAAAATGGGCCTTTGTGCCAGGTAACAAGGTCTTCTTGAATTTTAAGTAGCGTCGGGCCAAAATTCAGATCATATAATTTGGATAAATCAGAGGGGATGTTTATACCTAGATATGTTAAGGCCTGATGCTCCCAACTGAAGGGGAAGTTACGCTTGCAGTTAGCCAAGTCAGAATCCGATAAAGTGATATTCAACGCTTTCGATTTTTCAAAGTTTATTTTTAAATTAGAGAGGGTTTGGAAGGATTGCAGGTTCCTCAACAAGTTTGGAATCGAGATTATCGGGTCTGTAAGAAAAAGCAGTATATCGTCTGCGTACGCAGCAATTTTATACGATTTACCCTTTATGTCTATCCCACGTACATCAGGATTATCTCTCAACATTCGAAGAAGGGGTTCAAGGGTCAGAACATAAATGAGTGGGGATAGTGGACATCCCTGACGGGTACCATTGGCGACGGAGAAGGCACTCGACAGACGACCATTAACTCTTATTTTAGCCGTGGGAGTAGAGTAGAGGACCGCAATCATGGACAGAAGTCGCGGAGGAAGGCCAAGATGCTGGAGCACAAGATGCATGTAGTCCCACGCCACTCTGTCGAATGCCTTCTCCGCATCCAACGAAAGAAAAAAGCCTTTCTTTTTTGTGTTAGTCAGCCAATGGTGAATGTTCAGAGCTTTTGTTGTGTTATCTCTGGCTTCTCTACCAGGGATAAAGCCCACTTGGTCAGTTGAAACGATATCAGAAAGTAGGGGGGAAATCCTATTAGCTAAAATCTTAGCATACCATTTAATGTCCACATTAAGCAAGGAAATCGGGCGATAGTTGGGGATCAGTGTTGCGTCTTTACCTGGTTTGGGGATCAGTGTGATGTGCGCTTCGAGTAAATCTGTAAGTGGTCTAGTGGATGTTGAGAGGTCATTAAACGATGCAAGAAAGCGGGGAATCAATACCTCAGACAAGGACTTATAATAAGCTGCAGACAGGCCATCTGGGCCTGGGCTTTTGCCCGCTTTCAGTTGTTTGAGGGCAAGGGTGGCTTCGGACAATGAAAGGGGGGCATCTAGTGTTGTCGTAGTAATGGGGTCTAGAGAAGGAGGCGCGTATTTAGAAAGAAAATCAGATATAATGTCTGTTCTAGAGCGTGTCATATCTGTATGTGGTTGGTGCGGTAGATTATACAGTGAATGAAAGTAAGTCACAAAAATTTTTGCAATGGCATCAGAGTCAACAATTGATTCTCCAGTTGGGGTAACAATCTTATGGATAGTATAGGACGCTTTCCGCTTCTGAAGGGCTCTGGCTAACAATTTACCAGCTTTATTGCCCGATTCGTAGAACAATTTGTGGGTAAGAGCAAATTTGCGCTTCAAGGTTTTTTGCAGTTCGTCTAGTAGCTCAGCTCTAACTACCGTAAGCTCAGCCAGATGTGATTCAGCCAGTGTGCGCTTATGAGCCCTTTCCAACAAGTGAATGCGTTTGTATAGTTCATCTAAATGTGCTTTCTTTAGTTTACGTCTCTGTGCAGTCATAGATATAAGCAAGCCGCGGACAACACATTTATGCGCCGCCCAAATGGCTGCACGGGGCACATCGTCTGTCGCGTTTTCTGTAAAATAGTTGGATAGGCAGTCTTTAAGTGAGGCAATATTGGCTGTGTCTAGTAATAGAGAATCGTCAAGTCTCCATATGGTGGATCGAGGAGGACCTTGTGATAATAAAAGGGAGATTGTTATTGGGTTGTGGTCAGAGAGGAGTAACGGTTCAATTGTGGCCTTTTCTAAACTGGCAATGTCTGCTTGTGAAAGAAAGAAATGATCTATCCAGGAATATTTGTCATGCGGAGGCGAGTAGAAAGTGAAGTCTTTAACCGTCGGGTGAAGTGTGCGCCAGGTATCATGCAGGGATAGTAATTGGAGTTGTGATTTGATATCTCTTAATGCCCGGAAAGTAATACAAGAGGAGCCATTAGAGGTATCAAGGGAGGGATTTAGGGGAACATTAAAATCTCCACCTACAATAAGGAGTCCAGTCTGGAATGTCGTAAGCAGGGAGAGAGTTTCTCTGAAAAAGGAAACTTGGTGAGAGTTTGGGGCATAAATGTTAGCTATAGTCACCTGTCTGTTGTAGATGCTGCCTTTGAGGAAGAGATATTGTCCTTTTTTATCACAGAGCACGTCAGACACGATTAAAGGACAGGATTTTGAAATGAGTATAGACACCCCTTTCGATTTAGCGTCATCATTGGTTGCGTGATATACTAGGGGATAATTGGCGTTTTGGAGTTTGGGGATTGCGTCAGTACGAAAATGTGTCTCTTGGATAAGGGCAATATGTGCTTTAGCTTTGTGCAGTGTATATAACAATTGTGATCTTTTTTCGGGGGTATTTAAACCTTTAATGTTTAAGGAATAGCAGATAGTAGGGGAGGCAATCTGTGATAAATCCCTAGGTGCATTTGTGGAGGGATCTGGGACCTCCATATTGCAAGGGTATCGGGTGAAATTGGGGTTGTGGAAAGGAAAGATACGGGGGGGGAGACACACAAAAAAAAAAAAAAAAAAAAAAAAAATTTAAAATACCACTGTTTCAGGTGGTAAAATGTAGGTGACGGTGTAAGGAGAATCAGGGGACCCCACACCGGACAGATGTGTGACCCCTTATCCACCCCACAGCGGGGTTAACCAGGACAAAGCCCAATGGAGGACTGGCAGAAAAAATTGCGAATGAACAAATAGGTAGTATACAGTATATAATATATAATATACAGAGAAACGGTGGTACGGCCCTCGGGACTAAGGAGACGGGCACAATGTTCATGAGATATAATGGGTAACATGGAGATTTGATAAGTAAACAGCGGTTAGCACATTAGTGTATCCATGGATATAGCACAGATATAATAGATAGTACAAGTAATCGGAAAGGTGAACAGGTAAGTTACAATCTGCATAATGGGTAATGGACAGGTGGATTACTGGAAGAGTGTAGGTTGATCTGAGCTAGCTCATTAGAGGAGGAGAGGCATAACATCGAATTATGGAGGTTTACAGCTAAGGTCTGTGCAACATGTAATGCTACATCTTGTCGATAGGGGCGTGCAAGCAAGAAAGAAAATTAGGTGATACCAGAGCAGTTAAGGCCTAGAAGACATTTTGAGTCATATGGAAACAAAAATTAAAGCATATCAAATATAGGGGATACTAAATTAGGATTAGGCTCATGGGAATACCTAAAGAGTGGAATAAAATCAAAAAGCAACAAATATTATTAGCCAATGTTAACAAACTTAGTAAATGGAAACCTGCAGGCTGTAGATACAATGCAGAAACAGAGTAGGCAGGGTAGTGGCACGCTTACTTCCTGAGATGTATAAAGGGTTCTTGGTGGTCACACGTTCGTACCTGCGCCTAAACATGGCTATAGTAAACGAACCTTAATATATATTGAGCTGCAGAGATGTTTAAATAGCGAGCCACATGTTACTACGGTTGATATAACCTACCAGGTAAGCGTCATATATATTATTGCAGCCTGTATATACTTAGCCCGCCATGAGAAGAAACCTAGCAGGAGAGTAAACTTAATGAGCAAGTCAGAAAACTGTAGCTGAACAAAAGATAATCGTACCAAAAGATCCTTCAGTACGGTACGAACGACAAACTTAGTTTCGTATGGCCGCAGCAACAGTCCGAACGAGGATCCGTGTAGATAAATTGTGGAAATATTATATATCTAGTGGAAAGTAGAAAGTATAACCTTTGAAATCCGCTATGTGTTCCAGTTGTCGTAACGTGGAGGAACCTTTTCAGATGCGAAAGCTTCATAGAGGACAAGTAGGGTGGGTATCTAAAGCCGTCCGCCTATGCAATCCGCCGGCATCCATCACATTGCCAGGTTTCCCGTTTGAGGAGGCAATATAGGCAAGATTTACAGTCAACCAGGACGAACGAACAACTAGTAGATGATATGTCCAGAAGAACGAAGGTAGCAGTAGGAACAACAGCCGGCAAATTCCAGGTACTGCATGAAGTTAAGGATGTATACATCTGAGATGTCAATAGTCCCTTCGTGCTCTACGCGAGCGTGGAGAGGAAATTGGGCTGTAATCTCTGGTAATGGTACCAGAGTGTCGGGTCCCCCTGGATCGAGATGTAGATCTTCTCCTCCGATACGGGGTAGCTTGAGTGTCCATCAGGTCGTCAGGAGGAAGCATAGGTTTAGGTATCAGCGGACGAAAGTTAGCATACCAATTCGGGATTGCGATCGGAGGCAAGTCCAGTATAGCACAAAAGTTGGGCAGGTCTTCTGGTACCTTAAGATGAGCCGTACGTCCGAGATGAGAGGCGGTAAGACAGAACGGAAATTTCCATTTGTATAAAATACCTCTAGATTTCAGCACATCCAAAAGTGGCTTCAAATCTCTGCGGTGTTGTAAGGTGATACCAGAAAGATCTTGGAATATCTGTATATGGGCGGATTCATATGAGATTTGCTGTTTAAGTCTAGCAGCCTTCAATATGTCTTCCTTAAGTCGGTAGTCGGTTAAGCAGCATACTACATCTCGTGGGGGATCAGTGTCCCTGCCTTTGGGTCTGAGCGCTCGGTGGATCCGATCCATGCTAATGGCAGTGTGGGAAGGCCTATCCAGCACGGAGTTAAAGATGGCCAAAATCGCGGGAGTTAAACGGTCACCTTCAACGACTTCAGGGAGGCCTCGGACTCGGAGGTTATGGCGCCTCCCCCTGTTGTCCAAATCCTCCATGTGCCTTTGCATATCCCTGAGTTGTAGGGTATGGCTGTCGATTTTCCTAGTGGAGCGACGAATGTCCAATTCGTGTGATTCTGTCACCTTTCCCACAGTATGCATGCGGTCCGATAGCATTTTAAGATCAAGGCGTAGTTCAGCAATGGCCGCCGATAATGTATCCTTGATGTCCGAGGCAATCGTGCGGAGGTCGTTCATATTAATAGCTGCAGAAGAGGTTTCCGAGCGTGGGCCGTCTGGAGAACTGGCATTAGCCGGTGTCACGTCCGGGGAAGTCTCTGAGAGCACGATATCAGTGCGGGAGCGAGAGCGCGTGTTTGAGGCCTGTGAGGAATCATGGCGCGACGGCGCCATGTTTCCCCTCTGTGATCGGAACATCTCCGGGATATTATGCTCTCGTCCGGTCGCGTTTCCCCTCGGGGAGCGGGAACGTGAAGCTGAAGATGTCCGAGAAGCCGTTCCCATGATACGTGCCTATGTAGCAACTGATGTACCTCAAATCTGCGGTAGTGTTCGTCCCGAGGTGCCGGAGCTCACCTATTACACGTCCGCCATTGAGCTCAGCTAGGCCACGCCCCTGATTTTTTTTTTTTTTTTTTTTTTTTAACACCGCACTACACTGCATTGTATACTGTACACTGCTTGAACTGTATTATATAGTGTGTACACCTCCTGAAGTGTATTAGAAACTGTACACTGCCTGCACTGTATTATATACTGTGTACACCGCCTGAAGTGTATTAGAAACTGTACACACTGTATTATATACTGTGTACACCGCCTGAAGTGTATTAGAAACTGTATACTGGCTGCATTGTATTATATACTGTGTTCATTGCCTGAAGTGTATTAGAAACTGTGCACCAGCTCCACTGTATTATATACTGTGTACACTGCCTGAAGTGTATAAGAAACAGTACATTGGCTGCACTGTATTACAGTATATCACAAAAGTGAGTACACCCCTCATGTAAATATTTTATTATATCTTTTCTTGTGACAACACTTTTCTAGAATGTAAAATTGTGAGTGTACAGCTTGTATAAACAGTGTAATTTTTCTGTCCCCTCAAAATAACTCAACACACAGCCATTGATATCTAAACCGCTGGCAACAAAAGTGAGTACACCCCTAAGCAAAATTGTCCAAATTGCACCCAATTTGCCATTTTCCCTCCCCGGTGCTATGTGACTCATTTAATGTTACAAGGTCTCAGGTTGAATGGGGAGCAGGTGTGTTAAATTTGGTGTTATCGCTCTCACTCTCACATACTGCTCACTGGAAGTTCAACATGGCATCTTATGGCAAAGAACTCTGAGGATCTGAAAAAAAAGAATTGTTGCTCTACATAAAAATGGCCTAGGCTAAAGGAAGATTTCCAAGACCCTGAAACTGAGCTGCAGTACAGTGACAGGACCATACAGCAGTTTAATAGGACAGGTTCCACTCAGAACAGGTCTCGCCATGGTCGACCAAAGAAGTTGAGTGCACATGCTCAGCGTCATATCCAGAGGTTGTCTTTGGGAAATAGACATGAGTGATGCCAGCATTGCTGCAGACATTGAAGGAGTGAGGGGTCAGCCTGTCAGTGCTCAGACCATACGCATCAAACTAAAGCCGCGTACACACGGGCGGACTGTCTGGCCAACTAAGTTCGTCAGACAATCCGACGGACAGTCCATCCTACTTTCGAATGAACGGACTTGACCACACACGATGAACAAACAGTCCGTTGAAAGCTTGCACGATGACGTGTACAGCACGTACGACGGGACTAGAAATAGGACGTCCAAAACACAGCAATGCAACCTTCCGCCGTGTAAATCCTTTCTGAGCATGCGCCATACTTAGTCCGTCCAACTAGCCTACTCACGAGCGGACTGTCCCCTGAAACCAAAGTTGAACGGACAATATTACGGAAATTCCGAAATACTTAGTCCGCCAGACTGCACGCTGAAAAAGTCCGCTGAAGCCCACACACGAGCGGACTGTCCGCTGAAATGTGTTTTTCGGCGGACTAAGTTGGACAGACAGTCCGCCCGTGTGTACGCGGCTTAAGGATGTGGATTACTGGAATTGTGTCCTGTGGTCTGATGAGACCAAGATAAAGGTATTTGGTTCAGTTGGTGTCAAGCGTCTGTGCAGGCAACCATGTAAGGAGTACAAACAGAAGTGTGTCTTGCCTACAGTCAAGCATGTTGGTGGGAGTGTCATGGTCTGGGGCTGCATGAGTGTTGCCGGCACTGGGGAGCTACGGTTCATTGAGGAAACCATGAATGCTAACATGTACTGTGACATACTGAAGCAGAGCAGGATCCCCTCCCTTCAGAGACTGTGCCTCAGGGCAGTATCCCAACATGGTAAAGACCCCAAACACACCTCCAAGACGACCACTGCCTTGATAAAGAAGCTGAGGGCAAAGGTGATGGACTGGCCAAGCATGTCTCCAGACCTAAACTCTATTGAGCATCTGTGGGGCATCTTTAAACGGAAGGTGGAGGAGCACAAGGTCTCTAACATCCACCAGCTTTGTGATGTCACTCCTGGTTCGGTTCGCACCAGAACTTTCGGAGGGACCGAAAATTTGTGCGAACTTTAGAACCCCATTGAAGTCTATGGGACTCGAACATTCTAAATAAAAAGTGCTAATTTTAATGGCTAATATGCAAGATCTTGTCCTAAAAAGGGTTTGGGGACCTGGCTCCTGCCCCAGGGGACATGGGTCAATACCTAAAATGTTTTTAAAAACTAACGTTTTTTTCGGGAGCACTGATTTTAATGACGATTAAAGTGAAAAAAAGTGAAATATTCCTTTAAATATTGTTCCTGGGGGTGTGTCTATAGTATGCCTGTGAAGTGGCACATGTTTCCTGTGTTTAGAACAGTCCCTGCACAAAAAGTCATTTAAAACTGCTTGCGGTTTTAATGTAATATCTGGTTTCCGGCAATATGGATGAAAATCATAGAGAAAAATGGCATAGGTAGCCCCCCCTGTCCATTATCAGACCCTTTGGGTCTTGTACAGATATTAAGGGGAACCCTGTACCCATATTAAAAAAGGAAAGGCGTGGGGCCCCCAGGCCCTATATACTCAGAACATGAGTATAAAAGACAGGGACTATGTAGGTTTGTTGTGTTAAGTAGAATCTGTTTGTAATTTTGAACTGGTACATTTTTAAAATGTAGCTCCAGTCAAAAAAATCGATTTTTAAGTTTTTAGGAAAACATAGGGAAGGGTTATTATCCCTGTATAATTTTTTTTGCCGTCTGTCTTTTTTCATCTCACTTCCTGTTATCTCCTTCCGTTTGCAAGTAGGAGATGTTTGTAAGTTGAATGTTTGAAAGTAGGGGCCTGCCCTATATGCTCTGCAGAAATGGGGGACTAACACTAAGGCGTTGGTGTTGCCACAACACTGTAAGCCCTCAAAGTGACTCTTGGTGGGAGCTGGAGTGCCCTGCTGTGAACTATTATATCAAGAATTGTAATTACATGCCATTGTTGAACAGTGGTAGAAAAATTGGGCCTTTGGTGGTTGTGGTGGTGCTGGTGCCACAACACTATAAGTCCTCACAGTTACTCTCGGTGGGCACAGGAACGGACCCTGCTGTGAAATATTATATCAAGAATCGTAATTACATGCCCCTGTTAAACAGGGGCTGAAAAATTGGGCCTTAGGCACTGGTGCTAATGCCACGACACTGCAACCTCTCCCATATACTCTATTTGTTGTGCAGGAATGAGCCCTGCTGCACAGCATTGCATCAAAAATGTAATTACACTCCCTTGTTAAACAGGGGCTGAAAAATTGGGCTAGTGGCATCACCCAGAACCAAAAATGTTCTTCCAAGATATCAGCAGAGGAGGAAGAGGATAGACAGTCAAGATAACAGGACAGTCACTCAGCATAGGCAGTCTTTAAGGGATGTGATATTTCAAAAAAAATTATTCGGTTACATCAGCTTCAGGTGCTTGGTAGCTGGTGGTGATCCAAGACTGATTCATCTTTATGAAGGTCAGTTGATCAACCGAGTCGGTGGACAGGTGCGCCATGTGATCAGTTACAAAGCCACCAGCAGCACTGAAGGTGCGTTCCGAAAGAACGCTGGATGCAGGACGGGCCAGTAGCTCAATTGCATACTGTGCAAGCTCTGACCAGTGATCCATCCTCAAGACCCAGTAAGGTGGGAAAGGTGTCCAAGTCTGACCTTGCCCCTAGGTATTCCTGCACCATGTAAATCAGACGCTGGCGATGGTTGCTGGAACCGATCATACCTTGGGGCTGCGGACTAGAAAATTGTCTGAACACATCGGTCAGACTGCCACCTTCTCCACCGCTCCTTCTGACCAATGCCTCAGCAACACGTTGTCCAGGACCAGGAGTTTGTAACCTCCCAGTCTCTGGGAACGCGTTGCACAGACCTTTCTGCAAGGCCTCCCGGAGAAGTCTCATCCTCTGCTCCCTCTGTGACGGCAAGATAAGGTCCGCAACCTTACCCTTGTACCGTGGATCAAGGAGAGTGACCAGCCAGTAATGGTCCCTTTCCTTGATCCGAATAATACGAGGATCCTTCCACAGGCTTTGCAGGATCAGGGAGGCCATGCAGCGTGGGTTAGCTGAGGCATTCGGTCCGGAGTCCTCTGGGTCACTAAGGACAGCATGATCCGCAGCCACCTCCTCCCAGCCACGTAGAAGTCCACGGGTTTCTTGGGACTGTAAATCATCCCTACAAGACTGCTGATGCTGAGTGCCAGGCTCCACCTCCATGCTGACAATCATCGTCCTCCTTGTCCTCTTCCTGTGTGATGGGTGGGACAGCAGGAACACTGTCTGGATAAAGGGGGCCTTGAGAGGCAAGGAAGTCCTCCTCTTCCTGCCTCTGTTCTGCATCAAGTGCCCTGTCCATTATTCCACGCAGCGTATGCTCCAACAGGTGGACAAGAGGTACAGTGTCACTGATGCATGCACTGTCACTGCTCACCATCCTTGTGGCCTCCTCAAACGGTGACAGGACAGTGCATGCATCCCTGATCATGCCCCACTGGCATGGTGAGAAAAAAACCGAGCTCCCCTGACCCTGTCCTGGTGCCGTAGTCGCACAGGTACTCATTGATGGCCCTCTGCTGCGTGCAGCCGCTGCAGCATGGCCAACGTTGAGTTCCACCTGGTGGGCATGTCTCATATAAGGTGGTTCTTAGGCAGGTTCAACTCCTTTTGCAGCTCAGCCAGCGGAGCACTGGCATTAAATGATCGGTAGAAATGCACACAGACTTTCCTGGCCTGCTTCAGGACATCCTGTAAGCCTGGGTACCTGCCCAAGAACCGCTGCACCACCAGGTTAAGGACGTGAGCCACACAGGGCACATGGGTCAGTTGTCCCTGTCAGAGGGCAGAGAGGAGGTTGGTGCCATTGTTGCAAACCATGATTCCTGGCTTAAGCTGTCATGGTGTCAACCACCTCTCGGCCTGCCCCTGCAGAGCTGACAAAATATCTGCCCCAGTGTGGCTCCTGTCCCCCAAACAAACCAGTGAAAGCACGGCATGGAATCTTTTTGCCTGCGTACTTGCGTAGCCCTTTAAACGCCTATGGAGCACCGCTGGTTCCGAAGACATAGCACTGGAAGAGGCCATGGAGGAAGAAGAAGAGGAGGGGTGAAGGAGAGAGGTGTGTCATAACCAGTAGTAGCATTTTGGAGGCATGGTGGCTAAACAACCTCCAACACTACTGCACCTTGTCCTGCATCCTTCCCAGCTGCCAGAAGAGTGAACCAATGGGCCGTGAAAGAGAGGAAATGTCCCTGTCCATTGCTGCTGGACCATGAGTCAACGGTAATCTGCACCTTACCGCTGACCGGCCTGTCCAGCGAGGCAAGGACATTGCCTTCCACATGCCGGTAGAGAGCCGGGGACCTGCCACTGAGGAACCGCACATTGCACAAACTCACAGAAGGGGGCCGAGTCTACCAACTGAAAAGGCAGAAGTTGAAGTGCTAGCAATTTAGCCAAGCTAGCATTCAACCGCTGGGCATGTGGATGGCTGGGAGTGAACTTCTTTCTACGGTCCGGCTGGGGCAGGGAAATTTGCTTGCTACAATCAGACATGGGTGTACTGCTAGCAGAGTGCCCGCAAGCACTTGGCTGTGACACACCTAATTCTACACCTTCATTCCTCTCAGTGCAGGTTTCAGAGAGGACTGAAGGTCTAGTGGGGTTGGAGATCCCAGCTGATGAGGAGCAAGGAGAGGTCCGCTTTGTTCTTTGGTGTGGGTCTTTAAGCTACGCTTGCCAACAAGCTGCATGGCAGGTCAACATATGTCTGGTCAAGCATGTGGTACCCAAGCGGCTGATGTTTTGGCCACGCGATATACGCTTGAGACATATGTTGCAAATTAGCAGCGATACGATCTGATGCACTTGTCTCAAAAAAGGCCCACACCAAAGAACTTTTGGAATAACGCGCAGAGGCAGCACCCTGCACAGGCGGAGCTCTGCGGTGTGATTCAGTCGGTGTGCTGTCCCTAAGCTGGCCCCCGGAGGGCATCCTGCCTCGTTGGAGATGTGCTGCCTCCTCCTACTCTCTCCTACCAGGCACCCACGTGAAGTCAGTGACCTCATCATCCCCTCCCTCTTCATCACTGGAGCAAACCTGGCAGTATGCTGCAGCTTGTGGAACATGACTGCCAGAATGCTGTCCTTCTTGAACATCACCTCTCTCTGCACTCACGCTACTGCCTTCCTCTAGCTGAGTATCATCATCAGAGCCTTCAAAACACTGGGCATCCTCCTGGGGCATGTACCCAACACTGTGCTCAAACAGTTCAGGGGACTCCTCAGGAGGACATGGTGGGTATAGGGAAGGAGTGACTGATGATGACATTGAGACGAGGGAAGAGGATGGAGTTGGCAGCTGCTTTGCTAGTACCCTGAGCCTGGGTGAGAGAGGATGAGGAGGATGAAGAGGGCTTGGTCATCCTCTCTACCAAGTCTTTGGCATGATGCGGCTCAACACGTCCAGCTGCCGAAAATAAGGGCAAGCGTGTTCCATGGCCATGTGCTGATGACGATGCACCTAGTGCATGACCAGCACTGTTGTCTCTAGACACAGAGCCTGCTTGCCCTCGTTTATTGGCTCGTGCCTGTCTGCCTCTCCTTGTTGGTCTTCCAGACATGGTAATAGCCTGCAGGGAGATGGGAAAACCAGCAACTGGGTAGTGTATATTGTGCTGGAGGCACACAACACCCACTAACTTCTGCAGATGTCTATATGGTAGAACACCAGCAATAAAGGGTAGATACAGGTGTATACTGTGCTGTGCTGGAGGCACACAACACCCACTAACTCCTGCAGTTGGCTCTATTTGAGAACAGCAATAAAGGGTAGGTACAGGTGTATACTGTGCTGGAGGCACACAACACCCACTAACTCCTGCAGATGGCTGTATTAGAGAACAGCAGCAATAAAGGGTAGATACAGGTGTATATTGTGCTGGAGGCACACAACACCCACTAACTCCTGCAGATAGCTGTATTAGAGAACACCAGCAATAAAGGGTAGATACAGGTGTATATTGTGCTGTGCTGGAGGCACACAACACCCACTAACTCCTGCAGATGGCTGTATTAGAGAACACCAGCAATAAAGGGTAGATACAGGTGTATACTGAGCTGGAAGCACACAACACCCACTAACTCCTGCAGATGGCTCTATTGGAGAACAACAATAAATGTAGATACAGGTGTATACTGCGTTGGAGGCACACAACACCCACTAACTCCTGCAGGTGGCTCTATTAGAGAACAATAATAAAGGTAGATACAGGTGTATACTGCGCTGGAGGCACACAACACCCACTAACTCCTGCAGATGGCTCTATTGGAGAACAACAATAAATGTAGATACAGGTGTATACTGCGTTGGAGGCACACAACACCCACTAACTCCTGCAGGTGGCTCTATTAGAGAACAATAATAAAGGTAGATACAGGTGTATACTGCGCTGGAGGCACACAACACCCACTAACTCCTGCAGATGGCTCTATTGGAGAACAACAATAAATGTAGATACAGGTGTATACTGCGTTGGAGGCACACAACACCCACTAACTCCTGCAGACGCAGGAACACTACACAAGGCCACCGCGCTAGCGGCCTTATATAGTGTGGGGCGTGTACTAAACAGCCTGAGCTATAATTGGCCACAGGCATCCTGCCTGTGGCCAATTATGGCTCTCCTCGCTGCTGGCGCTGTGATTGGCCAAGCATGCGGGGTCACAGTGCATGCTTGGCCAATCATGATCCAGCAATGCACTGCGATCCACACGAATTTGGCACGAACGGCCCACAGAGTTCTGGCTTCGCCAAAAGGGCGAACAGCTGGTGTTCGAGTGAAACATGCGTTCGACTCGAACACCAAGCTCATCCCTAGCCACCGCTAAAGCCAATCACAGTCCTGCTAGCCCTGTCCACCATCTGGAGGAAGATGACTTGCTTGGTTGCCACTACCAATCTCACAAAGAAGAGATTTCACTGTGATTGAGAAAACCACAATCAGGTGACAGTTGAGCTTCTGGGAACTTCTTTGAATGTATTCCTGAACCCTTGCGTCATCACTGAACCCCTGCACTCTGTGTCCTTTTAAGCCACAGCCAGTATTCAGCGCAATGAAAATCGCACCCGAATTTTGCTGCACCGCACTTTTTCTCATCTGTGAGGGCCCAGCTTATGCTCCTGCACACAGGCCCACTGCATTCAGAAAATACCCCTAACCTGAGCTCATCATTGTGCATCCATTTCATATGCATGTATGTGACATCACATACAAGCACATGGGCTGGATGAGGTGGATCAGCAGGATGAGTGTGCTAGGACAGGTAGATGTGTCTCATTTCTGCTTCCTTTCACCACTCTGCATATCACACATATCATAGATGAGAAGAGGGTACAGTGGTGGAGCAGATCAGCAGGAGGGTACAGCGGTGGGGAAAATGAGCAGGAGGGGTTCAGAGGTGGGACAGAAGAACAGGAGGGTACAGCCGTGGAGCAGATGTGCAGGGAAGTACAGTGGTGTAAGAAATGAGAAGGGGGTTCAGCAGAGGGACAGATGAGCAGGGAGGTACAGTTGTGGAAGAGATGAGAAGGGGGTTACAGTGGTGGGACAGGTGAGCAGGGGGGTTTATTAGTGGGGCAGATGAGAAGGGGGTTCAGTGGTGGGACAGAAAAGCAGTGGAGTAGAGCAGTGGGGCAGATGTGAAAGGAGGTGTATTGGTGGGACAGATGAGCAGGGGGTCACAGTGGTGGGGCAGGAGAGCAGGAAGTACAAAGATGAGACTGATGTGCAGGAGGTACATTGGTGGGGCAGATAAGAAAGCGGGTTACAGTGGGGGCAGATGGGTTGAGAGTTAGGACAGATGAGAAAGTGATTAAGTAGTGAGACAGAAGAGCATAGGGGTACAGTGGTAGAGCAGAAGGGCAGGAAGGGAACAGTGTTGGGGCAGATGAGCAGATAGGTTCAGCATTAGGACACATGAGCAGGTGGTTCAGCCGTGAGACAGAAGAGCATGGGGTACAGCGGTGGAGCAGATGTGCAGGGAGGTACAGTGGTGGGGCAGATGAGCAGGGGGTTACAGTGGTGGGGCAGATGTACAGGGTAGTACAGTGGTGGGGCAGATGTGCAGGGTAGTACAGTGGTGGGGCAGATGTGCAGGGTAGTACAGTGGTGGGGCAGATGTATTATATACTGTTCACCATCGAACGCACTGTATATAGTCTATACTGAATGCAAATATACTAGACTGTAGGGTTGTAACAGATCAAAAAACTCACAGATCGGATCGTTCCTCGGATCAGAGTCACAGATCGGATCATTTTTCGGATCAGCAAATAATAATTGAATTTGCAAAAACCTGTGAAAATTCCACCACCATATAGTCCCCACTGTAATATCCACAATCTCCCCCACTGTAATATTGGCTGAGTATGGCTGGGTACGGCTGAGCATCCTGGGTACGGCAGAGAATGGCTGGGTATCGCAGAATATTACAGAGTATGGATGGGTATCGCAGAGTATGGCAGAGTATTGGCTGGGTTATGGCAGAGTATTGGCTGGGTTATGACAGAGTATTGGCTGGGTTATGACAGAGTATTGGCTGCGTTATGACAGAGTATTGGCTGCGTTATGACAGAGTATTGGCTGGGTTATGACAGAGTATTGGTAGAGTATGGCAGAGTATTGCAGAGTATTGGTAGGGTATTGAGGGATGGCTGTCACAGAGCAGCGCTGTGGGCACTACAGATCCAGCCCACAGTGCTGCTTCCATCCGATCTCTCCCCTCCACTATACAGATCAGTACAGAGAGGGGAGAGAGGACAGTTTGACGCCAGTTTGTTTACAAGTGATCGATCCCTCAAATCACATTGTAAACGGCCTGGGTGTATAAAGATGACCGCTGCTTCGGAGCTAAGCCGAAGCCGTGGCCTTTCCTAAGGCCGAGACCGCGGAGCACTCCATGGATCGGGGTGTGTGCCAATCCGAGCGGGGTGACCCGTTCAGATCACGGATCGGTGACGATCCGTTGCACCCCTACTAGACTGTGTGTAAGATAGATAGATAGATAGATAATATATATATTATATATATATATATATAGAGAGAGATATATATATAGATACAAAGATACTTTTTGCGGGCAAATTATTGGGTTAAATGGCTGGTGTTAGAGCTTCAATCATCCCAGCACCATGGTTAATATGGTGTCAGGATGATTGAAGCACATTTGTAAGAGAGGTTACCTGGCTGTACAACTTGCTGGCCACTCTGGCATGCGCCGATGTGTGTTGGCGCACGCGTTCCCGTGCGCACGGGTATGTGCTGTGCATGTGGCGGCTGGCCCTGGTGAACGGACGCGTGTGCATGATGGCATGCGTGTTCCTATGGGCACTTGTCCAAGTGCTCCTATGGGCGCCAGTGCACGCGCCGGTGTCCAGGTGTGCATACCTGTGTGCGTCGGCGTGCGCACTGTTTGGCGCCAACCAGTCTATTTAATTCTGCAGCACCCTTTGCTTGGTGCAGTCTGATCATCAGCTTCCCGTGGCCTTGCTCCTGTACCCGTTTCTGTGTTCTGATCTCCTGACGAGTCGGCTTGCCTATTGGACTTCCTGGATTTCTGCCTGCACCTGACCTCGGACTGATTGACTTTGCTTCTGCCTACTCTGTACCTTGCTGCCCGCCCATTGCTGAACCTGGCCTGAACCTAGACTTGCCTGCTCTGCTCCTGCTCAGCACCTATTGCCTGTGTTCCTGTCTACCATCTTGCTGTCTGAAGATCCCCCTACTTCCAGCATCAGGATCCTCATTACCAGGCTCTCCTACCATTCCTTATTCCCATGCTACCTGTCCTCTCTACCAGGGGCCACAAGTCGAATGCGTAAGGGAGACCACCCTCTGCCCAAGCGGACTCACTGGTCAGGTACTTAGCAGTCTGATAGCATTAGTTCTATTACATTGTTATATAAAATTAAAATGGTTCAACTCACCATAATGCAGAATCAGTGAGAGCCCTGAGTGTGTCGCCTGCCACCAGATGCGGATTGTCACTTGCCACACCACCTGCCACACGTTGCAGATGGTCACTTGCCACATCACCTGCCACAAGTTGCGGACTATCACTTGCCACGTCACCTGGCACACGTTGCAGACTGTCACTTGCCACACGTTGCAGACTGTCACTTGCCACATCACCTGACACAATTTGTGAACTGTCACTTGCCCCATCACCTGTCATTTGTTGCCGATTGTCACTTGCCTTGTCACTTTCCTGCTATCAGGTGTAGAGGCCTGCAGTCAGTGTGAGTGACTGTGTGGACAAGATGGAGGGAGGAGCCAACACACTCAGGGGCGGCCGCCTAGAAGGTAGATTGCTGGCGCTCTGCCACACAGTGCCACTACTCACTACTGCAGTCTGAGACTGCAGCAACAACTGTTCCCCTAGGCTCCTCCAGGCAGCTCCTGTCATGTCACGTCAGATCTGAATCTGAGACTCCGAGTCTGATGTGACTGACTCATTGACGTCTTTCGTTGCTAGACACCAGGTGGCCCAGGCACTGGCAATGAGTGCTGGGTTGCCAAGCCAACATCTCCGCTCCACCTACCGTCAGGCTCCTCCTGGTCCAGGCGCCGTGTAACACACTAGAGCAGGGGTCTCAAACTGGTGGCCCTCCAGGTGTTGCAAAACTACAAGTCCCATCATGCCTCTGCCTGTGGGAGTCATGCTTTTAACTGTCAGCCTTGCAATGCCTCATGGGACTTGAGTTTGCAACAGCTGGAGGGCCGCCAGTTTGAGACCCCTGCACTAGAGTCTCTCTCTCTGCCCCACTGATCAGCTGAGACATAGAGAGATACTCGGGCATATCAGCGCTGCAGCCTGCAAGTGACTTACAACCAAATCATGTTAGTGTGACATTTTTTGTGGGGGTAATTGCCCTGTTGGCCTTCCCCAGCCCCTGCTTGGAATAAGGACTACATTTGGATGTCTCTAGATGCAAGTTCACCCTTTACATCGATCCCCCATGAATTTGGACTAGCGGCTTTGGACCACTTCCTATTCCATGACCAATATATGAGCTATAGATAAGCTGTGTTCATCTTGGAATGGCACCAAGTTCTGTCTTGCACACAATTATTTTCATTTTAAAGATCAATACTATGTGCAAGTGAAAGGCACCACTATGGGAGAGAATTTTTCTCCCTTATATGCTAATCTTTCTATGGGCCTCTGGAAGCAATAATATATTTGGCCAGGGCTTTTTTTCAGCAGGAACTAGGGGGAACTCAGTTTCACCACCTCTGGCTCAGGTCTTATGCTCCCTGCTCACCTTTATCACTTGGCAACACAGAAGTCCAGCTTCTGCATTTAGAAATGATAGCTTATCTCCCAGTAGCTTCCACAGGTCAGATCTCCTGTGCAGATCCCACTGAGTGCCGGACAGGGACAAGGGAGATAAAGAATAGGTACCCAGGGTTCAATTCCATCATAGGCAGAAGAGGGTGCATGGTAGGCTGCACCCTCTGTGGTCTCCATATTTTCCCTGGTGACCAGTTGTTGATGCTCCTACTGCATGATCTCTCTTGCAAGTGACTGTAGTATAGTATAGTATGCTGGGAGGTACTACAGCAGGATAGGTGTTTCAGCTTAATATTGCAACAAAGGTAAGACACATTACAGATAGCGGAGCTTTTAAGTGGGGGGGGGGGGATGAGGGCAGTGGAGGGAGCGGGTTGTATGCATAGGGAAAAGCTGCTATTTGATGCCATTTGGCAGGTATGTGTGTGTGTGATGGGCATGGTTGAGTCCATGCACCTATTCTGTGAGAAAAAAAGCCCTGTATTTGGCACAATAACCCCTATTCTAAACATCTAATCTATTACGGAAGGTATATAGATGATATTGTAATAATTTGGAACTGCTCTATCAATGACATTCAGGATTTTGTCAATCATTGTAATAACAACCCACACGTATGTTACAGACCCTGACAAACTAGCCTTTCTCGACTTAGAATTGCATCATATTGATGATGAATTGCATGCCAGGAACTACTGCAAGCTGACAACTGGCAACTCTGTTACATTACAAGAGTTGCCACTACAAATGGAAAAATAATATTCCAAAAGGACAATTCTGCCGACTCAGGCACAACTGTACAAAAATCACAGATTATACAGAACAAAGTAAGTTAATAACCAACAAACTCAAGGATAAAGGCTACCCAGAATCCTTGATCCAACAGGCTTATACACACTATTCACAAGACACATCCATCAAAATAGACAAAGGAGATTTCAACCAATCGGTTTGCTTTAATACTAGATTTCACTCAGACCTTATAAAAATGGAATCAGTCCTAAAAAACATTGGCCTATACTGCTGAAGGATACACACTTAAAAACGCTCCTTCCCAATACATCGAGAGTCACATACAGAAAAGCACCGTATATAAAAAAACAAAATTGCACCCAGTAAGCTAAAATCTCAATAATTTCTAAACCACACATGCCTCATCCCGTTAAAAGGTATGTTTCAATGTAAAAAAAACACTATAAGTCTTGCAGTTTTGTACACCATGGCAAGAAACAATTTACCACCAAAGGCAAAACCTACAATCAGTGATTTTTAAAAACTGTTAATCTGATTATGTGGTTTATTTCCTCAGCTGCCCCTGTCACCAATTGTATGTAGGTTGTACTATCTGACCTCTTCCTCAGGGATTTGATGAGCATCTGAGAAAGGTCGGGGAAGGCAAAGATAAACATAGCTTTCCTCGTCACTTCTCCCAATATCACAAAAAATTTACTGAAGGCCTACAGGTGTGGGTTGTAGAACAGATGCCAAAAAATCTTGTGAAACGTATTGGATCTATTCTCTCAACACTCTGTCACCTGGGGGCCACAATGAGGAACTGGAGGTGTCCACTATCTACCTTTTACAATGATGGCTTAAAAAAAAAATGTTTGGGGTGGTGGGCGGCTTGGCCCAATAGATATTGCTGTCATTATGTCTGAGGGCTACGATGAGCTCTACCTCATACAATGTTTCATATACATGTTTATCCTAAATAAGTATGCAATACAGTTTACATTAAACACATTTATTTTATTCACATTTATTTCTATTTTTAATTTTCTATTTTTATTTTTTAATTTTAAATTTTAATTTATTTTTACATTTTTCATTCATTATTTTTTTCAGAATTAGAATTACCATTCTTTTTTCTTTTATACCTCTTTCCTCTTAGACCCGAATAACGAACCAAAGTCAATGGGACCCGAACGTCAAACATCAAAAGTGATCATTTTGAAAGCTATGCAAGTAATTGGCCATACAATGATTATAGGGGTCTGGGTCCTGCCCTGGGGGGCATGCATCAATAAAAGAAAAGTTTGTGAATTTTAGATTTTTAAAGTGAAAGCATAGAATGAAAAATTCCTTCCAATATAGTGCCCCTTAATCTGCCTATAAAGTGGTAGATCTGTATCATGTCTATAATCTGCTTCAGCAATAAATTGCATTTATAAAGCCAAAAAAATGACATTTTCCTTGCATGCTGCCTTTATTTTGCTCAGCAGCAGCTGGGGAGCCAGTGTGTATGATGAGGCCACAATGTAGTGCACTGGGAACAAGATTAGAGACTTTTTTGATACATTCTAGTGTCACTAACTTTGGATAGAAGTAACGGGTGTGTAAAAATTGGTCTTTGGGTGTCAGGGGTGGCTTACCACCTGTAATGGAACTTTGTAGGTTCTGTATATAATTGTATTCTATTTTATATGTATTGTACGATGCCCTCACTGTGCACATGGCACTAATAATGTTTTCAGTACATGTTTTTCATTCTTCCAAGTCCTGATTAGAATTACCCTGCCTATGTAACGCCCCTTGTTACCATAAACGTACAATTGTAATATTAATGTGATACCTACGTAATCATGTGTATAAAAACCTTCACATGCATCATAATAAAGGAGAACGGTTATTTGGAAAGATGCTGAGCGTATCTTTTGTGTCTGTTCCCTACTTCAGTAGTTATTAATTTGGAACCACTAATCAATATGAGGATAGGAGTTGCCTATCATCAAAATATCCATTTCAGGTGGCGAGCCAGCCAGGAGGGGTTATCAGGTGACCCTGAGTATCCGAAATGAGGAGCTTGAGACGATCCGGGAATTTCTGATAATCAGCTGGCTGAGGTAAGCCTTTTGCTTACATTTTGAGTTATCAGACTTCCTTGATCAGTAAGGCATTTTCGGGACAAAGGGTACCTATTTTACTCCTCTTAATCGAACTGTATCGATTAGTGGTTATATGTTATGTTGTCACTGTCTACTGTCCATCAGAGTGTTCACAGGTATATGTAGTACATCTGCTAGATAAAGTAGTTTAGAGGCAAAAGGGTATAGGCACATCTAGAGAAGACTGGCCAGTCATTATGGGCATTAAATTAAGTAAGGGAATAAAGGGTAAGAGACCCTCAAAAATGCCCAGCGCAAGAGGAGCGCTATATATGAACCGAAGGTGCGGTTCCGCCTATACTGAGCCCCTGGATTAAATGGTTAAAGTGGACAGGGATCCACAAAGGGTAACTGGGTTACCACCAAAGTCCACAGGGACAAAGAATCATGCAGAGTATACAGCTAGAGAAACAGCTATTTATGTGAGCAGGATGGATCAAGAGTGACATTAACACTAGACAGAAAGGGACTTTTTGATGTTAAGTTGTGGGATGAATTTGGGGGTCAGGCACTACAGCTAGTAAATTCAAGAAACAGTAAAGAGAGTTAAAACAGAATGCTTTATATGTTGTCAGAGAGGGAAGATGGGACGAGCACTATGGCTGCCCGTCTGATCATAGAAGGTACAGTATGTGAAGTATGGTATTACAATACATTGGATGCAAAGGATATCAGAACAAAATAAAGAAAGCAGAAGTTTAAGCAAGGAAGTATTAAAGCGTTAAAATAAAGTGAGAGAATGATATGCATGTGTTGTGTACAAATGGGAATAATGTAAGCAATTTTAGAGATATATTTGAGTATGTTTGTGAATGCTGGAACCTTTAGTTCTATCGCTTGTGTCATGTACGCAGATGTGACCCCCTCCTTTGTGCTCTCCTGAAAGAATGTGGCTGGGATGAGAGGTTGGTGATAAGCTGGAAGGACACCATGCCAATTTCAGTTTTTTAGACAAAACATTTATAACAAAATGTGCCCGGTTAACGAATCTAATGATAAACAATGTGATCACAATTATTTTTTAATCTTTTTTCCAAACATGGTAAAATCAAGGTTACATTTAACTGTGCCTTACACAATTTGAATATCCTTTGATAGTGGAAACAGTGCATTAAAAAAAAAAAAAAAAGAGAGAGAAATTGAGTAAAATGAAGTAATATGTCCCCTTTTAAGGACATTTATCTGTGCATATATATTAGTGTGTGATATTGAAATTATCATGAGTATTAATTTCTAATATGAGTTTAACAATTTTATTAATAAATATAGATATATTGAAACTGGTTTAGACAACCTTTGGTTGGAAATGAAATCAAGGTTAATGGGGAAAATGGTAAAAATTTAATTAGTTTAGATTGAGATAACAATTTGCTAATTTTACATTTAAATGGAAAGAAAAATAGATTAAGATGAGGTTGTTAATTTGAATACAGCTGCAATAATGTTTAACAAAGCCAAGACGAATGGGATACATAAGGAAGTTTTTCTACAGAAATGAAATCTTAAAGTCTGATAATAACTTAATGTGCGGTCCATGATGTGAGAGTAATAATAACATTTAAATATAACAGACCCATCACATCAAGTCCATACACCCTGTTAGGATAGCTGCTGCCTGCAGCCAGTTGGTTTATAGTTTTTGATGGCCAAGTGCTTTCTGGTCCATCATACATATTGTTGGTCCTTTTGTTTTTATGCATTTTTATTTTTGAAATCCAAAGCAGAATGTGTGGATTGTGAAATTATGTGCCCATTTTCCTTGTAAGTGCAGTGGGTATAAGTAGAAGAATATTTTGGATTTATGAACATCTCTGCATGACTGCAGGGTATTCTTATCATTTATTATAATATTGCCAGGAAACGTTGTCTTTTTGAAACATGAAACTGGTGTTCTTACACAAACAGCATGATAGAAAACAAGCCATTGTTATATTGATGCAAGCTGGACCCAGTAATGAAGGGTTCACCCCGATAGATCAGAGCTGTAGCTTTATGCAAAGTTGCTATTAGACAAAGTTACAGATATTATTTTGGTTGAATATTTAATTTTTAATGGTCCGATATTCTGTACAGCAAATATATAGCTAACTAAGTGTTTGTCTAATGAAAGGTTCAAAATATGAATTTGTTTTGTGTGTTTATGTACAAATCTAACAATGAAAAATGTGTACATTTGAATCCAGCCACCTTATTGCCTCTATTGGAGGAGGCTGGAGACAAAGAAAAAGCATATGTGTTAAATTGATGATGTAGGAATCAGCTGCTGTGAGCCTAGTGCAGGACACACTCCCTGAAGACCCGAGTATTTACTTTTTTGTAGTGTTATTTCCCAGTTTTATACTGAGGATGAAGTTTATCATCCAGAAGGATTCTCTGTATTGAGAGTCATTGGATCCTTTTTCCCCAGCTCAAGAAGCATAGCTCCATGTTTTAGAAAAGCCTGTGAGCTATAAAAAGAGTATATATTTATATAGATAGTCGAGATATAGAGAGCTTTTGGTTCCATTTGAAGGGCCAGAAGTTTGTTTTTACTTTGGCGGGTAAACCAATCAAGCATGCCAAGTTAATTTGATTGGCTGTTTTCAGCCTTCCAGGTTCTTGCTAAGGTAGCCATACTAACAGAAACTCACATATGGAAGCAGACCAGACGACTCTGAGGATGCTGCATTTACAGCCCCGGACACTTGCTGGGTCTGTGCAACTCACAGATTCCACCCTAGTTCTGGCCCAGTATAGCTGGGATTAATAATTCAACTTTAAGGACCCCAGAACGAGAAGCACAAGTGGTCCATAGAGGGCAACTTCTTACCAAATAAGACTTTGGAAAAGGTGATCATTTATGTTTGCCAGCCACTCTTTCCCTTCAGCTTGATACGTGGACCGTGTCATCAGTCACAAGTAGTTATGGCTGCCTTAGTAAATGAGCGTGGGATACAGCCAGGGTTCTCCACAGTTGTTTTTATAACATACCACTTCTTGTTTTACCTGTTACCAAAGGTGTTACCAAAAGCTGAACATCCCTTCCAGAGATAACAAAGAGATAAGATCCTGACTTGGGCATCTGGATGTATGAGTATGCATTTTGTGTGTATGGACATGTTTTCTGGATGTCCAGTGGCAAATGCTAGTGCAAAGACCACAGTAAAAAAGTGTTATCATAAGTAGTTTGTAAGTACAGAGTGCAGAATCTACAGAGAGTAACAGAGGAAATCATTTTTATAGAGTCCTTATTAGAAGTTTTGAGGTTTTACACCCCCTACTGTCTACAATGTAGCGGGGAAAGTAGAGTAAGAAACTAGGAAACTTTTGCCTGAATGTTTTATTATATTTTATCAAGCCCGTAGGGGGATGTTGGACTCTTTACCTATGGGATTTGGTTTGGGAGTGTGTTACTCACTTGCTTATATTTTGTCTCAGCAGCTGAAGTCCTCCATTCGGATCTCACAGAGAATGTTGCTGATTTTTTTAAGGTTTTTGACAAACTCATTTATGTGTTTTCTCCCCAATTCCAGATCCTAAAAGTTTGGAAGGATCTAAAACTAAAGCCAGGTGACTTGTGGATTGTTAAGAGTAGGGATGAGCCGAACACCCCCCGGTTCGGTTCGCACCAGAACTTTCGAACGGACCCCAAATTCGTACAAACTTTAGAACCCCATTGAAGTCTATGGGACTCGAACGTTCGAAATTAAAAGTGCTAATTTTAACGGCTAATATGCAAGATACTGTCCTAAAAAGGGTTTGGGGACCTGGCTCCTGCCCCAGGGGACATGGGTCAATGCCTAAAATGTTTTTAAAAATTGACGTTTTGGCGGGAGCACTGATTTTAATGACGAAAAAAAAAAGTGAAATATTCCTTTAAATATGGTGCCTGGGGGGTGTCTGTAGTATGCCTATGAAGTGCCACGTGTTTCCCGTGTTTAGAACAGTCCCTGCACAAAATGACATTAAACGGAAATAACATCATTTAAAACTGCTTGCGGTTTTAATGTTATATCTGGTTCCTGCAATGTGGTTGAAAATCATTGAGACAAATGGCATGGGTAGCCCTCCCTGCCCATTACCAGCCCCTTTGGGTCTTGTACGCATATTAAGGGGAACCCAGTACCCATATTAAAAAAAGGAAATGCGTGTGGCCCACAGGCCCTATATACTCAGAACAGCAGTATACAGGCGGTGCAAACAAGACAGGGACTGTGTAGGTTTGTTGTGTTAAGTTGAATCTGTTTGTAATTTTCAACTGGTACATTTTTAAAGTGTAGCTCCAGTCAAAAAAACTATTTTTAAGCTTTTTGGAAAACATAGGGGAGGGTTATCACCCCTGTATAATTTGTTTTGTTGTACATCTTTTTTCATCTCACTTGCTGTTGACTTCCGTTTGCAAGTAGGAGATGTTTGTAAGTTGGATGTTTGAAAGTAGGGGCCTGCCCAATATGCTCTGCAGAAATGGCGGAACAAGGTGTTGGTTTTGCCACAACATTGTAAGCCCTCAAAGTGACTCTTGGTGGGCGCTGGGGCGCCCTGCTGTGAACGATTATATCAAAAATTGTAATTACATGCCATTGTTGAACAGTGGTAGAAAAATTGACCTTTGGTGGTTGTGGTGCTGGTGCCACAACACTATAAGTCCTCACAGTTACTCTGGGTGGGCACAGGAACAGGCCCTCCTTTGAAATATTATATCAAGAATTGTAATTACATGTCCCTGTTAAACAGGGGCAGAAAAATTGGGCCTTAGGCACTGGTGCTGGTGCCACGACACTGCAACCTCTCCCACATACTCTAGTTTTATTGCAGGAATTAGCCCTGCTGCAAAGCATTGCATCAAAAATTGTAATTAAACGCCCCTGTTAAACAGGGGCAGAAAAATTGGACCTTAGGCACTGGTGCTGGTGCCACGACACTGCAACCTCTCCCATATACTCTAGTTTTATTGCAGGATTCAGACCTGCCGGAAAGCATTGCATCAAAAATTGTAATTAAATGCCCCTGTTAAACAGGGGCAGAAAAATTGGGCTGATGGCATCACCCAGAACCAGAAAATGTTCTTCCAACATATCAGCGGAGGAGGAAGAGGATAGACAATCAACATAACAGGACAGTCACTCAGCATCAGCATAGGCAGTCTTGAAGGGATGTGATATTTCAAAAAAAATTATTCGGTTACATCAGCTTCATGTGCTTGGTAGCTGTGGGTGATCCAAGACTGATTCATCTTGATGAAGGTCAGTCGATCAACTGATTCGGTGGACAGGCGCACCCTGTGATCGGTAAAAAAGCCACCAGCAGCACTGAAGGTGCGTTCCAAAATAGCGCTGGATGCAGGACAGGCCAGTAGCTCAATTGCATACTGTGCAAGCTCTGGCCAGTGATCCATCCTCAAGACCCAGTAAGCCAGAGGATTTTCGGTGGGAAAGGTGTCCAAGTCTGACCTTGCCCCTAGGTATTCCTGCACCATGTAAATCAGATGCTGGCGATGGTTGCTGGAACCGATCATACCTTGGGGTTGCGGACTAAAAAATTGTCTGAAAGCATCAGTCAGAGGGCCACCTTCTCCACCGCTCCTTCTGACCGATGCCTCAGTAACATGTTGTCCAGGACCAGGAGTTTGTAACCTCCCAGTCTCTGGGAACGCGTTGCACAGACCTTTCTGCAAGGCCTCCCGGAGATGTCTCATCCTCTGCTCCCTCTGCGATGGCAAGATAAGGTCGGCAACCTTACTCTTGTACCGTGGATCAAGGAGAGTGGCCAGCCAGTAATGGTCCCTCTCCTTGATCCGAAGAATACGAGGATCCTTCCGCAGGCTTTGCAGGATCAGGGAGGCCATGCAGCGTAGGTTAGCTGAGGCATTCAGTCCGGAGTCCTCTGGGTCACTAAGGACAACATGATCCTTAGCTACCTCCTCCCAGCCACGTACAAGTCCACGGGTTTCTTGGGACTGTAAATCATCCCTACAAGACTGCTGCTGCTGATGCTGAGTGCCAGCCTCCACCTCCATGCTGACACAATCATCCTCCTCCTCCTCTTCCTCCTCCTCATCCTCTTCCTGTGTGATGGGTGGCACAGCAGGAACACTGTCTGGATAAAGGGGGCTTTGAGAGGCAAGGAAGTCCTCCTCTTCCTGCCTCTGTTCTGCCTCAAGTGCCCTGTCCATTATTCCACGCAGCGTATGCTCCAAGAGGTGGACAAGAGGTACAGTGTCACTGCTCATCATCCTTGTGGCCTCCTCAAACGGTGACAGGACAGTGCATGCATCCCTGATCATGCCCCACTGGCGTGGTGAGAAAAAACCAAGCTCCCCTGACCCTGTCCTGGTGCCGTAGTCGCACAGGTACTCATTGATGGCCCTCTGCTGCATGTGCAGCCGCTGCAGCATGGCCAACGTTGAGTTCCACCTGGTGGGCATGTCACATATAAGGCGGTTCTTGGGCAGGTTCAACTCCTTTTGGAGCTCAGCCAGCCGAGCACAGGCATTAAATGATTGGCGGAAATGCATACAGACTTTCCTGGCCTGCTTCAGGACATCCTGTAAGCCCGGGTACCTGCCCAAGAACCGCTGCACCACCAGGTTAAGGACGTGAGCTACACAGGGCACATGGGTCAGTTGTCCCTGTCGGAGGGCGGAGAGGAGGTTGGTGCCATTGTCGCAAACCACCATTCCTGGCTTAAGCTGGCGTGGCGTCAACCACCTCTCGGCCTGCCACTGCAGAGCTGACAAAACATCCGCCCCAGTGTGGTTCCTGTCCCCCAAACAAACCAGCGCAAGCATGGCATGGCATCATTTTGCCTGCGTACTTGCGTAGCCCCTGGAACGCCTACGGAGCACCGCTGGTTCTGAGGACAGAGCACTGGAAGAGGCCATGGAGGAAGAAGAAGAGGAGGGGGTGGAGGAGAGAGGTGTGTCACAACCAATAGTAGCATTTTGGAGGCGTGGTGGCGGAACAACCTCCAACACTACTGCACCTTGTCCTGCATCCTTCCCAGCTGCCAGAAGAGTGACCCAATGGGCCGTAAAAGACAGGTAACGTCCCTGTCCATGCCTGCTGGACCATGAGTCAGCGGTAATATGCACCTTACCTCTGACCGCCCTGTCCAGCGAGGCAAGGACATTACCGGCATGTGGAAGGCAGAGAGCCGGAATCGCCTTCCGTGAGAAAAAGTGGCGTTTGGGGACCTGCCACTGAGGAACCGCACATTGTACAAACTCACGGAAGGGGGCCGAGTCTACCAACTGAAAAGGCAGCAGTTGAAGTGCTAGCAATTTAGCCAAGCTAGCATTCAACCGCTGGGCATGTGGATGGCTGGGAGTGAACTTCTTTCGCCGGTCCAGCAGCTGGGGCAGGGACATTTGCCTGCTATAATCGGACGTGGGTGTACTGCTAGCAGAGTGCCCAGAAGCACTTGTCTGTGACACACCTAATTCTACACCTTCATTCCTCTCAGAGCAGGTTTCAGAGAGGACTGAAGGTCTAGTGGGGTTGGAGATGCCAGCTGATGAGGAGCAAGGAGAGGGCCGCTTTGTTCTTTGGTGTGGGTCTTTGAGGTACGCTTGCCAACGAGCTGCATGGCAGGTCAACATATGTCTGGTCAAGCATGTGGTGCCCAAGCGGCTGATGTTTTGGCCACGCGAGATACGCTTGAGACATATGTTGCAAATAGCAGCGGTGCGATCTGATGCACTCGTCTCAAAAAAGGCCCACACCAAAGAACTTTTAGAATAACGTGCAGAGGCAGCGCCCTGCACAGGCGGAGCTCTGCGGTGTGATTCAGTCTGTGTGCTGCCCCTAAGCTGGCCCCCGGAGGGCATCCTGCCTCGTTGGACATGTGCCTCCTCCTCCTCCTCCTCCTCTCTCCTACCAGGCACCCATGTGGAGTTAGTGCCCTCATCATCCCCTCCCTCTTCATGGCTGTAGCAAACCTGGCAGTATGCTGCAGCTTGTGGAACATGACTGCCAGATTGCTGTCCTTCTTGAGCATCCCCTCTCTCTGCATTCAGGCTACTGCCTTCCTCTAGCTGAGTGTCATCATCAGAGGCTACAAAACACTGGGCATCCTCCTGGAGCATGTACCCAACACTGTACTCAAAGAGTTCAGGAGACTCCTCAGGAGGACGTGGTGGGTCTAGGGAAGGAGTCACTGATGATGACATTGAGAGGAGGGAAGACGATGCGTTGGCAGCTGCTTTGCTAGTACCCTGAGACTGGGTGAGAGAGGATGAGGAGGATGAAGAGGGCTTGGTCATCCACTCTACCAAGTCGTTGGCATGTTGCGGCTCAACATGTCCAGCTGCCGAAAAGAAGGACAAGCGTGTCCCATGGCCACGTGCTGATGACAATGCACCGCGTCCACGACCAGCACTGTTGTCTCTAGACACAGAGCCTGCTTGCCCTCTTTTATCGGCTCGCGCCTGTCTGCCTCTCCTTGCTGGCCTTCCAGACATGGTAATGGCCTGAAGGGAGTTGGGTAAAAAAGCAGTTGGGTAGTGTATATTGTGCTAGAGGCACACAACACCCACTAACTCCTGCAGATGCCTTTATTATAGAACACCAGAGATAAAGGGTTATATACAGATGTATACTGTGCTGTGCTGGAGGCACACACAACTTCCAATAACTCCTGCAGATGGCAAGTGGGCTCAAATAGAGAAGAGCTATGTAGATGGATATAGCGGTATGTACTGGGTACAGAGCACGCAGACAGCACGCACAAGCTCCTAACACTACTGACTGCAAGCTCTATTATAAAAGATAGATCACTAGCTATATAGGTGAGGTGAATATAGCGGTGTATACTGCGGTCAGGGCACGCAGACAACAACCACTACACAACAGCAAGATCGAAAATCGGCTGAAAACGATCGGTGTGTACTGTGTTGAAGGTACACAGAACACCCACTGCTTCAGACACCAACACACTACACAAGGCCGCCGCGCTGGCGGCCTTATATAGTGTGGGGCGTGCACTACACAGCCTGAGCTATGATTGGCCACAGGCATCCTGCCTGTGGCCAATCATGGCCCTCCTCGCTGCTGGCGCTGCGATTGGCCAAGCATGCGGGGTCACAGTGCATGCTTGGCCAATCACGAGCCAGCAATGCACTGCGCCATCGCAGTGCATTGTGGGCCGTGAGCGCCACATGAATTTGGCGCGAACGGACCAAAACGTTCGGACTTCGCCGAACGGGCGAACAGCCGATGTTCGAGTCGAACGTATGTTCGACTCGAACACGAAGCTCATCCCTAGCAAGCAGTGGATCAGAAACTGGCCTTAAGCACCATCAAGGGATATCAGCCTTGGCTGTCTTTTTCCAGTGCCGTAGTCCCTCCGGTTCGACCACCACCTCTGTGGGATCTGAATCTTGTGCTATCGGCGCTTCAGGAACCGCCCTTTGAGAACATTTAGGGAGATTCCCTTGTTAATTCTTTATCAGAAAGTAGTTTTTTTAGTTGCTATTACATCTGCCAGGAGGGTTTCTGAGTTGGCGGCCTTGTCATACAAGTCTCCCTACCTGGTCATCAACAAGGATAAGGCAGTACTACGTCCGCAGCCCTCTTTCCTTCCAAAGGTGGTTTCGGCATTTCATCTAAATGAGGACATCATGTTACTATCCTTATGTCCTAAGCCGACACACCCAAAAGATGTTGCCTTACATTCCCTGGATGTGGTCCGGGCTCTACGGGAGTATCTGTCTGCTACGGCTCCCTTTCGGAAGTCAGACTCTCTGTTTCTCTTGGTGGCTGGTCTGAAAAAAGGTCTAGCAGTCTCGTCGTCCACCATTTCTCAGTGGATCAGACAGATCGTGTTTCAGGCCTATGCCTTAAAGGGGCGGGTGCCCCTTTTCCTGTCATGGCTCATTCAACCAGAGCAATTGGAACCTCCTGGGCTTTCCGACATCAAGCGTCTGTCTCCCAGGTATGTAAGGCAGTGACTTGGTCATCCGTTCACACTTTCACTAAATTCTACAAGTTTATTGCAAATGCATCTTTTGATGCATAAATTGGCCGCTGGTTTTGATGGCGGCCGTTTAAGATGGCGACTCCTCTGTTGAGGTGTTCCTTTTGTTGTGGGTGAAGTTATGTTTTGCTGTTTCCACCACTCGTATTTTGACACTGCTTGGGGACGTCCCTAAGGTCAAGAATTAAAAGGAGCTGTGTCCATCAATGAATGAAAGAGAAAATGGCATTTTTGTACTCACCATAAAATCCTTTTCATTGTGTCCTTTTCATTGATGGACACAGGACCCACCCCTCCTATTTATGTTTGTACTGCTTTTTGACTAACTGAGCTGCAGGAAGCAGGGTGAGGGGTCATAGCCAGTGGGACCGTCGCTTGGGCGGTGCTGTGAAGTCTTGCTGTTTTTACATGTGTTACATGTTCTGCCTAGTCCTCTCCTGATTATGGCGTGATAAACCTAAGGTCAAGAATTAAAGGAGCTGTGTCCGTCAGTGAACTTCAGAGAAAAGGATTTTACGGCGAGTACAAAAATCCTATTTTTATGGAAGCACCTAATTAGAGCCATAGGCTCTAATAGACGCCAAAATAGACTGTTCACTGTTCACTCATCGTTGCGTTTGCTAAACAAAGGAATTAAATTTGCTAACACTGAACCACCTCTCAGCCAATCAGGTGCTCGGGTCTGTTACCTGTCACCTGATTGGTTGAAACCTCAGGCGTTGTGATTGGATGCCTGAGAGAGGACGAAAGAAGACATGGAGGAAATTTAAGGGTACAGTGGCTGCATCTGATGGCACAGTGGATGCATTTGATTGGCACAGTGGCTACGTTTGATGGTACAGTGGTGGCAATTGATCGACACAGTGGATGCGTTTGATGGGCACAGTGACTGCGTTTGATAGCACAGTGGATGCATTTGATGGGCATAGTGGCTGTGATTGATGGTACAGTGGCGGCAATTGATGAACACAGTGCCTGCGTTTAATGGACACAGTGCCTGCGTTTGATGGGCACAGTGGCTACGTTTGATGGTACAGTGGCGGCAATTGATGGGCACAGTGGATGCGTTTGATGGCACAGTGGATGCGTTTGATGGGCACAGTGGATGCGTTTGATGGCACAGTGGATGCGTTTGATGGGCATGTGGATGCATTTGATGGCACGGTGGATAAGTTTGATGGGCACGGTGGCTGCGTTTGATGGCACAGTGGATACATTTGATAGAAAAATGTACATACGCAGTGCTATGCACGGGGAGCCCACCCCCTCTCCAAGCTCCGCCCTATCTCCCCCTCCCATCAACTCTCCTCCTCTGCCCGCCCACTTGAGACCATAATTTTTCTCGACCATAGACATAGATTCGGGGCGTGTTGGTGGGGTGGGCGGGGCTGGTGCTGATGTTCTATGTCTCCGCCTCCGCCCACTCGTGACCATAATGTTTCTCGACTGCAAATAGTTCCCGTGCATGCGCAATTAAGGCCAGTGAAGTCGCGCATGCATGGTAAAGCCCCGCCGTCAGCTGTGAGACGCATAGGAAGTGATGAAGTCAAGATTCTGCATAAGTCGCAGACATTTTTACAATACCTGCCCTATCAAGCAGCTGACGCAGTAAAGTTTTCATGGTAAGTGGCCGGTGTTCTATCAGATAGCCGCCATCTCCTCCACACTAATGATACAGTGAGAAGGGGCAAGCGGACATCTTGTTGCACCCACCAGAGTTTTGCATTTCACACTTATTTATAACAGTAAACTGAGGTGATATAGTGAAATGCAATACTTAGAACTCCGGCTGAAAGTTTACTTCTGTCAGATTAGCAAACGTGTGAGATGAGCAAGCTTCCCGCTGCTTTTAAAATTGAACATCTAAACAATCAGATGGAGTTCTAAGTACTGTATTTCACTATATAACATAAATTTACTGTTATAGATAAGTGTGAAAATGCAAAACTCCAGTGGTTGTAACAAGATGTCTGCTTGCCACACCCCTTCTCACTGTATCCTTACTAAACGACACTTCCGTCACACATTCTGACGGATCGCCTAATCTGACAGAACACCGCTACCCATCAAAAAGCCTGTGTAACAACATATTCGGCGACCCATCGCAGCTTGCTACCGAAGTGACGTTCCATCACCACCATCTTGCTACACCCCACACTCGTCCACATTAAGGATACACTAAGAAGGGGGAAAGCGGACATGTTGTTACACCCACTGGAGTTTTGCATTTTACACGTATTTATAACAGTAAAATGCGTTTATATAGTGAAATACAGGACTTAGAACTCCGTCTGACCGGTTAGATGTTGAATTTTAAAAGCAGCAAACTTCTGTGAGATTAGTAAACCTGGGAGATGAGCAGGGATGCCGCTGCTTTTAAAATTTAACTTCTAACCAGTCAGATGGAGTTCTAAGTTCCGTATTTCACTATATACACTCACTTTACTATTATAAATATGTGTAAAATGCAAAACTCCGGTTGGTGTAACATGTCCGCTTTCCCCCTTCTCAGTGTATCCTTACTGTGGACAAGTGTGGGGTGTAACAAGATGGCAGTGACGGAACGTCACTGCGATGGGTCACCGAATATGTTGTTACACCGCTACCCGGCCTACTGCACATGTGCGGTGTGTTCCACGGCCGCGATGAGTTCCACACATTATGTGATAACATATTCGGTGACCCATCGCAGTTTTCTACGGAAGTGACGTTCCATCGCTTTCTGAATATTTTAAGCACACTGCACATGCGTAAGCAAGGTGGGAGCGAGCGCCAATTAGATACAATTATGAGTAGAATACAGACTTGCAGAAGACAAAGAAGTTTGTCAACGTTTGCAATAGAGCATGTGACATGTGACATGACAATTAACGTGTCACATTCTCTATTGCAAACGTTGATAAACTTCTTTAGTTGTCATCAGCTGTTTTGTACTCTACTCGTAATTGGTGATCGTTTCTGCTGCAGCCCGTCCCGAATGCGCAGTGTGCTTAAAACGTTCTATCAGAAAGCTGCTACCAGTACCCATCACACACAAGGTGTGGAACGCATCGCAGCCGTGGAACGCACTGTGGAATTCATCACGCATGAGCAGTAGGCTATGTAACGGCTTTCTGATGGGTAGCGGTGTAGTGTCATATTTTGCTGCCTATCACAGAATGCTACGGAAGTGACATTGCCGCCAGAAATTGCGTACTGCGCATGCGCATAGCGTTCCAAACACTCGCGCCGTGCGTTCCAACATAGTTTCGGCAATACAGTTCAGTGAAACCATCACAGAATGTTACGGAAGTGACGTTACAGACAACACAAACACTGGGCCGTGCGTTACAACACTAATACTTCCCTTGTTACCTAGTATCATTATTTACCAGCCATGCTGAGCTACGTGCGGTGGTTCTGCATTGCTGGAACTTGTAGTGCCTATCCTGAGCTACATGCTTCAATGTTCAGTGTCCTCATCCTTATCCCTGTGCTTCAATGTTCAGTGTCCTCATCCTTATCCCTGTGCTTCAATGTTCAGTGTCCTCATCCTTATCCCTGTGCTTCAATGTTCAGTGTCCTCATCCTTATCCCTGTGCTTCAATGTCCCCGGGCTTCAATGTTCAGTGTCCTCATCCTTATCCCTGTGCTTCAATGTTCAGTGTCCTCATCCTTATCCCTGTGCTTCAATGTTCAGTGTCCTCATCCCTATCCCCGAGCTTCAATGTTCAGTGTCCTCATCCTTATCCCCATGCTTCAATGTTCAGTGTCCTCATCCCAACATTGAAGCACGGGGATAGGGATGAGGACACTGAACATTGAAGCCCGGGGAAATTGAAGCTCGGGGATAGGGATGAGGACACTGAACATTGAAGCCCGGGGACATTGAAGCACAGGGATAAGGATGAGGACACTGAACATTGAAGCACAGGGATAAGGATGAGGACACTGAACATTGAAGCACAGGGATAAGGATGAGGACACTGAACATTGAAGCACAGGGATAAGGATGAGGACACTGAACATTGAAGCACGGGGATAGGGATGAGGACAATGAACATTGAAGCACAGGGATAAGGATGAGGACACTGAACATTAATGCCCAGGGATAGGGATGAGGACAATGAACATTGAAGCACAGGGATAAGGATGAGGACACTGAACATTGAAGCCCGGGGATAAGGATGAGGACACTGAACATTGAAGCCCGGGGATAGGGATGAGGATACTGAACATTGAAACACAGGGATAAGGATGAGGACACTGAACATTGAAGCACGGGGATAGGGATGAGGACACTGAACATTGAAGCCCGGGGAAATTGAAGCCCGGGGATAGGGATGAGGACACTGAACATTGAAGCACAGGGATAAGGATGAGGACACTGAACATTGAAGCACGGGGATAGGGATGAAGACACTGAACATTGAAGCCCGGGGAAATTGAAGCCCGGGGATAGGGATGAGGACACTGAACATTGAAGCACAGGGATAAGGATGAGGACACTGAACATTGAAGCACAGGGATAAGGATGAGGACACTGAACATTGAAGCCCAGGAACATTGAAGCACAGGGATAAGGATGAGGACACTGAACATTGAAGCACAGGGATAAGGATGAGGACACTGAACATTGAAGAACAGGGATAAGGATGAGGACACTGAACATTGAAGCATGTAGCTCAGGATAGGCACTACAAGTTCCAGCAATGCAGAACCACCGCACGTAGCTCAGCATGGCTGGTAAATAATGATACTAGGTAACAAGGGAAGTATTAGTGTTGTAACGCACGGCCCAGTGTTTGTGTTGTCTGAACGTCACTTCCGTAACATTATGTGATGGTTTCGCTGAACAGTATTGCCGAAACTATGTTGGAACGCACGGCGCGAGTGTTTGGAACGCTATGCGCATGCGCAGTACGCAATTTCTGGCGGCAACGTCACTTCCATAGCATTCTGTGATAGGCAGCTAAAAGAACACCCATGTTCTCTCAAATTCTCCAACCCGTCAAAAACTCTAACTACGTCATTTCCAGCAGGAGTTTTTGACGAGTTGGCTGCACTGCCCATGCGCGCGCGCACCCGACAGATCCGTCAGATCTTCGCGCAGCATAGATTAACGGGAACTCGACAAATACTCCAACTGCCGCAGTGCGCCTGCGCGGAACAAAGTACGGCGTTCTGTCAAATTATGTAACTCTAGAACGACCAATCAGATTGCACCGGGGAGGCGCCAGGAGCATGCACTGTAGAAGAGTGAAATGCTGATCTGAAATGTTTGTTGCATGGCTGAAGCTGCAATGCTTTTTGACTTCTTGAGTTTGAATTTAAAATCTGCATTCCTCCTGCAGGGCAGTGGTTCAGAAAGCCAGAGACAGCCATGCAACTAGTATTTTAGCATTTTCAGAGGAAGGTCAATGCTCGCAGCCTCTCTCGATGTATGTATATAAGTATGTATTCATGTATGTGTGTATATATAGAGAGAGCTATCGCCCTACATCCACATCCACTGATGTAAAGTGAGGCTCTGATGGGGACTATGACATAAAGGGAGGATCCAACAAGGACAATGATGTAAAGCGAGGCTCCGACATGGACTATGATGTAAGGGGAGGATCCAAAGGGGACTATGAGGTAAAGCAAGGCTCCAACTAGGACTAAGACATAAAGAGGGGCTCCGATGGGGACTATGACGTAAAGAGGCTCCAACTGGGACTATGACGTAAAGAGGCTGCATTGGGGACTGTGACGTAAAGTGAGGATCCAATGGGGACTATGACGTAAAGATAGGCACTCTTGGTGACTATGATGTAAAAGGAGGATCTGACGAGGACTATGACGTAAAGTGAGGCTCCAACGGGGACTATGACATAAAGAAAGGCTCTGATGGGGACTATGATGTAAAAAAAGGCTCTGATGGGAACTATGATGTACAGAAATGCTCCGATGGGGACTATGATGTACAGAAAGGCTCCGATGGGGACTATGATGTGAAGCGAGGCTCCGATGGGAACTATTATGTAAACAAAGGCTCCGATGGGGACTATGACATAAAGCGAGGCTCCAACGGGGATTTTGACATCAATGCTGGTATTCTCTCTCTCGTTCGTTCTACTGATGTCTGGTATCCAATTGGGGGGATTTCCCTTCATTTCCTCTCCCAAAAACATAACAGGACTTGAGATCTGACGATATAGCTCTGTTGTCATTTTTCTTTTACAGTAACATTGTCCTCTATTTCTGTTTTGGTGGCTGCAGTACAGGAAGTGTAAGAACTTTCTTCCTAGTGGGGACAGAGACAGCCAATAGAAACGCACAGAGGACCTAACCCTCCGCTACTCCATCCAAAATTAGAAAGTAAAGTTTCTCAATAAAAATTCCACCAAACCCTCCTCTGCATAGTGCATGAATAAGGATATACCCCTCACACTTTCACAGGGTGACAACTGTCCATAACGATGCACAGTGTTGTCACCGGAGGGTACTCATTCCCATATGGAACTACAAGGGGACACCTTGTAGTGCACTCCAGGCTACACTAGATCAAAGCTTGCTTTCGTGTAGCCACCATTTGCTCCTGAGCGATCAGATGTGCGTTTCCAGAAGTACAACAATGCTCAATTATAAGGCAACATTCATGTTATGTGTTTTGCAAAAGCTTGCACAATTTTGCACGTTCTTGCGCACTTTTGCACCAGACGCATGGGGCAGCCCATTCATTACAGTGGGCTGATCTATGCAGGACAAATGCAGTGTAGTAGATCATGCACCTTTTGGAGTGTTTCACCATGTTTGATGCATGTTATTTTATGCAACAAACATTCATATTTTTTGCCACGTAACAATGAATGTAAAGCAAATGCGACAGGCATTTTTTTAAATTTGTTTCGTAAATATTTGCAAAATTGTGCAATTGTATGTGTGTTCGCCAAACACTAAGTGTAAATACACCCTAAGGTTTCCATTTTATCCTATAGGGCCTATTTACATCTGAGCAATGTGCTATCACTTGTTGTGCCAAAAAAGTACAGGTGTTTCTTTTTGGGACAGGAGCTCCTAAAAAAAATTAGCTTAACAGGCACTTTTTTGCATGTATTTAGGTGTCCACATCACTACCTGCATGAGAAAAAAGAAAAGCCCTTTAAATTCCCCTTCTACCTACCAAAACCCACGGTCACATGACTTTGGGGCCCTGATCCTTCATTCTTCTCTTTTTTCTTCCAGAGGGGTCCTTCTTCAGGTTGCCACATCACTGCCTGCATAAGGTGGACGTTGGCTGTCCAGCAGCAGGTTCTTCTCAGGATCCAGAAGAGGAGTGATGTCATCCCCTTTGCACTAATGTTGTAAAGTGCTGTGCAAACCATTGGCGCTATATAAATCCTGTTTAATAAAAATAATCAGAGGGGACAGGGCAGTAGGAAATAAGCTGCACACCTAGATTTGTGGTCCCGGCAGCAGGAAACAGTTATGGCAACGGACCTTGATGACAGAAGTAGTTCAGTATATCCCCTTCCATGTCCAAATAGAGAAACATCAACACCTAGGTGTTCAATGCATATAAAATTTTCTTTATTCTCAAATCCAAACGGATCCAATAAACAAAAAATGCTGATGCTTTTCTGTATTTATGGGCCTTAGTTGTAGCAAACTTCATAAGACTGACAGCACTCTCCCGAATTCACAGGGAGGGCGGGGTCCACACAACTTACACAGAGTCCATGGCTTGTAGCATCACGCTTCAATATTTTGACACAGTTCCCCATAAACTTTTAATGTACAAAATAAGGTCCGTTGGCATGGACCATAGGGTGAGTACATGGATTGCAAACTGGCTACAAGGGCAAGTTCAGAGGGTGGTGATAAATGGGGAGTACTCGGAATGGTCAGAGGTGGGTAGTGGGGTCCCCCAGGGTCCTGTGGTGGGTCCAATCCTGTTCAATTTGTTCATAAATTACCTGGAGGATGGGGTAAACAGTTCAATCTCTGTATTTGCGGACGATACTAAGCTATGCAGGGCAATAACTTCTCCGCAGGATGTGGAAGCCTTGCAAAAAAATCTGAACAAATTAATGGGGTGGGCAACTACATGGCAAATGAGGTCCAATGTAGAAAAATGTAAAATAATGCATTTGGGTGGTAAAAATATGAACGCAATCTATACAATGGGGGGAGAACCTCTGGGAGAAGCTAGGATGGAAAAGGACCTGGAACGCCCAGAAACATGCGGAGCACACAGACGCGCTGCAGGCCTCCTCCTCTGCAGACCGGAGTACAGCTAAAGGGGTGAGTGCTTAAAATTCCAGCCATCTTCCACACACAAACAGACCCTTTGCTGTCACCAAGCCCCCAGCATGTTAATGAGAGCATGCAGGCTAAGGATCCCCCCCCCCCCCGCTGAGCCTACACTGTCCACCATTATGCTGGCTATTCAAGACTGCAAGGCCTCCCTCTCCACACAGATAGCCTCTATCCACATGGACTTTTCACTATTAAAACAAGATGTCCAGAACCACCGGGACAGAACCGGAGATGCAGAGGAACGCATTAGTACTCTGGAGGACACTGTAAATCCCCTGACAGTTAACCTGCAAAATACTACCAGTGAGATGGCAGCACTCCGTGCAGAAATCGACGATTTGGAAAATCGTTCTCGCAGGAACAATCTTAGATTTGTGGGGCTTCCAGAGCGATCGGAAGGGCCCTCAGCCTGAAAAATTCCTTTACTCTTGGCTACGAGACATTTTTGGGTCGGATGCTCCCTCGTTCTCCCATGTTATAGAACACGCACACCGTACACCCCCTCGCCCCCCCTCCTGAGGGAGCCCCGCCACATTATTGCACACATCCTCAACATTCAGGATAAAGTCGCTATTCTGCGTCTTGCACGCGAAAAAGGCCAGCTTAAGTACAACGGTAACACTATATCTGTCTCTCCTGACTTTTCTGCTGAAGTTCAACACCAACGCATCTCCTTCTCGTCAGTAAAAATCCGCCTGCTTACAGAAGGCCTATCCTATGCCATGCTCTTTCCTGCCAAATTGCGCATTATTCATGATGGTAAGGCTCATTTCTATACCAGCCCTAAGGAAGCCATGGCATGGCTGAATGAACACTATGGTACTGCCTGCAGGCAGAGATGGAACTGTCAATGCCACTGAACCAAGGATTCACCTAATACTGCCTTGTTACCAGACCTCCTGTGCATCCCTGAGTGTATCCTACACCTCTGTGGTAATCTACAATGTTTGATGTTTTTTTTTTTTCTTTCCTTCTACTACTTTATCCCCTTGGCCGGACTGCACTCTTAGCTTGGAGGTTACTGTGAATTACCCATTTGCCCCTCCAGGTTTCCTCCTTCCCTTTTTTTTTTTAACATTATTTCATCTGCATAACTTGCCATCCTGAATTATCTGGAAGGGAGACCACCAGATCCTGAACTCCCCCCCCCCCAACGCTAACAAGGCCATGCATACTTCAACAGGACATGCTTTGTCTCCCTAAAACGCATTGGTTGGGAGCCCCCCCACCTGACTCCACTTTACCCCCACACTAGGTAGTGGCGTGGCTACAGGACAGTTTTTTCCTTTTTGACCCCCACTGAGGTACGGTCAGGACAGTCTGATGGTTTGGGATCCAAGGCTCGCTGTGTTTGGGATGGTCAGGGAGGGAGGCTAAGGTTTTATGGGATTTTGTTGATGGTTTTTCTTTCCCCTTTATCCCATTGTTTTTTTTACCCCCCCCCTTTTTTTTAACCCCCACAAACCCCCCACTGGGAAAGCTTTTTTTTCAGTTGGTCAACCTCGGCCCACACCCTCCTGATGGCAGCTTCATGCACTTTGTTGTTCATGTGCCTGTATGTGCTTCATGGGACACAGCCTTTCTGGTCATTTATGTGCTTGTTTACTACTGTACAATTTGTTATGGCGAAGCCTCTGAGGATAGTCTCTTGGAACACTAGGGGTCTGAAAGGACCCCAGAAGAGATCCCTGTTTTTTTCGGTATTCAAAAAGCGCCGCCCTCGTATTATTTGCTTCCAGGAGACTCACCTCACAGGCTCCAAAATAAGGGCCTTAAAACGCCCATGGTTGTCTAACTCCTACCATGCCACTCACACTAATTATTCCAGAGGGGTTTCTATTCTATTAGCCAAATCTCTTCCAGCTGAGATGATAGGGGTTAAAACTGACCCTGATGGGTGATTTGTTGTTCTTACTCTACAAATATCCACAGTGACTTTTACTCTGGTGAACATATATATATCCCCCCCCCCCCCATTTTCGGTGGAGGTACTCTCCAATTTGGCACTTCAGCTTTTGAATAGACCCCCTGCTATATGTAGGAGACTTTAATGCTATTTTGGATCCAGCAATGGACCGACTGGGGGGTGGGGGTAGGCCCTTCCCCTCCTTTGTGGACTGACAGAGGTGTAGCACTGGAAACACCCGGATGTACGCCACTTCTCCTGCCACTCAGACTCCTTCCACACCATGTCCAGGTTGGATATGGCGTTCGCCCCAGCGGAGACCCTTCCAGTGGTTTCCGCTATATCATATTTGCCCAGGGGAGTTTTGGATCATGCCCCTCTTTCTGTGGGCCTCCTCCTCCCAGCCTTGGGACCCGCTGTTTGGCACCTGAACCCTTACTGGCTGGAGAATGAAGGCATAGCCAAATACTGGAGGGACAACTTTCACAAAGTTGACCCATCCACCAAATGGGAAGCATTTAAGACAACACTGCGAGGTACTTTTATGTCCATAACGAGGGTTATTCGCAAAAGTAATCAGATGCTCACAGACGAACTTGAAACGGTCATGGTTGGTGCAGAGTCCGCTTATGCCTCTAGCCCTGCCTTCGACACATGGGAGGCATGGCTACGGAGCCGCAGGGAGTATGAACTCCGTCTGCTAGATCTCACGCAGAAACGCATGCTGCATGTTACTCAAAAATCATTTGAACATGGTAACAAAGCCAGGCGTCTCTTGGCATACCTGACTAGACCTGATCATTCTTCCATTTCCATTCCACGTATTAGCACTGCCCAGGCTACCATCAGTGATAACCTGGGAGATATCCTAAATTCCTCCTTATGTTTTTACAAAGACCTGTATACATCTAGGGTTGACTATGATGAATCCCAATTGAATGAATATTTGGCTGACATATCTCTCCCCTCCTTATCAAATGAGGGGCAAGATGCGTTGGAGGAGTCTATTACAACTGAAGAAATGACTGCGGCCAATTCACAAATGCCTGCACATAAAACCCCCGGCCTGGACGGTTTCCCGACCAAATGGTACATGAAATTTAAAGATCTTGTGCCCCCTTTCCTCTTAAGGACCTATAACAAATCCCTGGACATCAGAACTCTTCCCCCATCGATGCGGGAGGCTCAGATTATACTTTTACTGAAACCCCTTAAAAATCCACTTAAAATGCAAATCTTATCGTTCCAATTTTACTTATTAACGTGGACGTTAAGATTCTGGCAAAATAATAGCCAATAGTTTAAATAGCGTAGTTACGTCCCTGGTCAACAGTGACCAGGGGGGCTTTATTCCCGGCAGGTCCACCAGGATGAACATCCGCAGGTTGTTCCACAACCTGCAGTAACCACATGATTGCCCTCCTACCCGTGCCATGTCTTTGGACACCTGCAAGACCTTTGACAGTGTGGAATGGCCATAACTCTTTCAGGTATTACAAATGTATGGCTTTGACTCCCGTATTGTAGCATGGATAAAGCTCCTTTACACCTCCCCGGTGGCTCGGATCTGAATCAATTCTACTATTACCGACCCCTTCCAAATTACCAGAGGCACTTGACAGGGGTGCCCGTTGTTGCCCCTCTTGTTTGCCCTGGCCATGGAACCGTTGGCAATTCGAGTCCGCTCTTCCCCTCTAATTAAGGGACTCCCAATTGCTAATACAGAGGAGCGCATTTCACTCTACACAGATGACACATTAGTGTACCTGGCAAACACCGATGGGTCACTGCGGGCCCTGTTGGAGGCGGTTACTACCTTCGGAGACTATTCCGGGTGAATTGGGAGAAGTTCAGCCTTTTCCCCTCGGACATGACTGTTCCCCTGAATCCAAGCTCCAAGTGGTGTCCTCCTTTAGGTACCTTGGGGTGTTGGTGGCCCCTCCTGGCCCGCCTTCAGAAGCAGACCAGGCAGTGGATGGACCTGTCACTAGACCTTATGGGAAGGGCCAATGTACTCAAAATGATATACTTACTGAGACTTCTTTATATACTTACTAACCCTCCATGCAGAATACAGAAATCCACTTTTAAACGAATAGACACAATATACACAACTTTCCTGTGGAAGGGTGGTTCCCCCAAAGTGGCACTTGAGACACTGCGGCTGCCAGCACACCTGGCAGGCCTGGCGTTTCCTATTTTTTTTTCCTTTATTATCTGGCTTCTCAGCTGGTGCACATTCATGTTGTGCCCAGCCCCATTCAACACCTGCACCTCCACAGAAGGGGTCATCGCATCTTCCCTGGAAACCTTGCATAATATAATTTATAGAGGCCAAGTCCCTGACCGCCTTGGTACCTCTATGCTTAACACCTCTCTTTCATTATTCCGCTATATTGTTAAAAAGATAAACAAAAATACTTGGCTAAAGTCTCCAAATAACCCCCTGTGGTTCAACCCTAATCTTCAGGAATTGTTTTCCCTCCTAGACCCCAATCAATGTTACTCCAAGAGGGTTAAATATCTATGTCATCTGTACAATTCCCAGGGTTTTAAAACCTTCTACCAGCTACACTTAGACTTTGATTTACCAAGATTGTACCTATTCTACTGCTGCCAGCTCAGACATGCATTCCACGCACAGTTTGGCTCCCTGGCTGACCCCACTGACTTGTCCCCATTGGAAAAACTACTCAGACACCCAGGCCCCACTAAATTAGTTTCCACCTACTATGCAGCCTTAATGTCTGACTTAAACCCCAGGTTTCATAAGGCACAAGCGAAATGGACATCTCTAGACATGTCTTTGATGGACGAAGACTGGTCAGAATTCAGTGATACATATAAAACCTCTGTTATTGCCTTCAGAGACCGCATCATTCAGAGTAAGATCATTCATCAGACCCACCTCACCTCTTGCCCTCAGCTGCCTGTTTTCATGGCTGTGGCCAGGAGGCCGGCTTTCTACATTACTTTTGGGCGTGCCCAATGGTCCAGGATTTCTGGAAAGAATTGGGTGCTTTCACTTCACTGGCGTTGGGTCTCCCAAATGTACTCCACCCCAAGAATTGCCTTTTAGGCGTCTTTGGTGATTTACCCATATCGTCCCATGCCAAGAGACTGCTCCGCATACTCAATTTTTATGCCAAAAAAACAATTCTAATGTTCTGGAAGGGTGCACAGACCCCTCTGAAATCCTTCTGGATAAAACTTATTAATGACTCTATCCCACTTTATAAATTGACTTTTGCTAACCCTATCCCAGCGCTGATTATACCACCTTCAGTTGTCCATTGATGTGCTGTGCCCCAAAGATTTCTAATAATTGGTTACATGCTCTTGCCCTGACTTGGTAGCATATTTGCACTTTTTTTTTTTTGTATTTTGTTGTTTGTGTTTTTCTGTTTGTTGGTTTGTCTAAAACCTAATAAAAATTACTTTAAAAAAAATAAAAATAATAAACTTATCCAAAATCGAGTGGTGGAGGGGTGGTCTTTCCTTTAAGACAAAGTTGTAAAAGTGGGTGGAATACCGCTTTAAGGACCTTTTGCTCCATAGTGGTCAGGTCCTGTTAAAGGATAGGAACTAGCCAGCTCACAGTAAAGGCCCATACACACGATCAGACTTTTTGACAACAAACATGCAAATTAGCTGTTTTAAGGCAACATCCGACCGTGTGTACGCTCCATCAGACAAACTTTTTCGGTTTTCATTGGACTTTTGTTGGCTGTGCAAACGGACAAACTTTTTGACAACATAAGTCCGATGGAGCAAAGTGCGATCATGTGTACACAAAACCATTGCACAAAGTACAAACACTCATGCTCAGAACCAATGCAAAAGATCAGACAACAATACAGAAGTTGACCAAAGGGTGGCGCCAAAGTAATTGAACGTCCTCTTTTGAAGTGTTGTCAGTACGTTGAAACGTCACTACATTCGTGTTGCCTAAAAAGTCAGATTGTGTGTATGCAATACAAATTTATGGCCAACGCCCTTTGTACAAAAGTCCACAGGAAAGTTTGTACAAAGTCCGATCGTGTGTATGAGGCTTAAGAAATCTAGCTTCTAACCAAAAGACCTTTATACCTCCAGCCAACAAGGGTCCTTTAGGGATAGGAATTAGACAGTTCACAGCGATAAAGCTAGTTCTCATCCAGCCAAAGGACCTTTTTACCTCCGGATAGCAATAGTCCTTTACAGGGATAGTAATCCTCTCTTCTAAGGGACCTTCTTAGCTCCAGCTCACACAGATCCTTTACAGGGCTAGGAACTAGACAGTTCATAGTGTGAGAGCTAGTTCCTATCTTGCTAAAGGATCTTTTTCTCCATAGTGGTCAGCTCCTGTTAAAGGATAGGAACTAGCTAGAAAGACATCTAGTTCCCATCCAGCCGAAGGAACTTTATACCTCCAGCTAACAATGGTCCTTTACAGGGATAGGAATTCCTAGTTCTTATACTGCTAATTCATTTTAATTATTGATTGCAAATTTCTCATCAAATAAAGGGAATGTTTTTAACTATTGTGGAGCACAAGACAACACTGAGATCTGAGCATGTTACATGCATAGACCTTCTGCAGCCCTTGTGGCTCATAACTGGATGCATGGCAATGTGGAAAGTGAAAGGCAGTGGAGAAAATGGAGTGGGCATTATATAGACCTGTGGAAAGTTGAGGGAGGATATATGGCAGTGTGATTAGATACAATACCCATCTTCATGCTATTGTTTTTAAATAAAATTCACAGAAACACACTGAAACATTGTTGATGTTAAAATTTGGTTTAAAAGACCCATTATGCCTCCTAAATTACTGTATTTTGCACTCCATAAGACGCACCTCACCGAAAAAAAAAATGGATGGGCTGCAGAGCAGGGATCCAAGGCAAACAGGAGGGACAGGTTCAGGATGGGATTGGAATAGATCAGGTCGGGTCAGATGCGGGCTCAAGGTCAGGGCCCAGGGAGAGAGATACCAAGGCAAGCATGTGTGGGCTTGCCGGGTATTTATAAGACTGCAGTAATTGTCCTCAAGTAACACCTGAGCGCAGGAAGTGTTGCCTGTTCCCTACTGCCAGGATCCATCCGCTGGCGGATGCCAGTACTGCGGCCCAATGATGACAACACCAGGAGACATCTGCTGGTGGATCTCAGCACTGCATGCCAAATGATGGATCTTACCAGCGGACAGACCCTCTCCTGACACCTGTAAAATCCTTTTCTTTGATGTACATCAGGGGACACAGAGCCATAGTAATAACTATGTGGGTTATATCAGCATATCAAGTGCTGGACACTGGCACACCCCTTAAGGCGTGAACTTATAACCCCTCCCATTACTGGGAGACCTCAGTTTTGTAGCCAGGCAATCAAAGTGTATAAGAAGAAGGGAGGGATCTCTGTGTCCCCTGATGTACATCAAAGAAAAGGATTTTACAGGTAAGCCGTTTTAAAAATCCTATTTTCTTTTCTTACATCAGGGGACACAGAGCCATAGTAATAACTATGTGGGATGTCCCATAGCAATGGCAACTGAAGGGGGGGGGGGAGAGACAGAATCAAGGAAATAGGAGGCCAGAGAACTCATACTGCAGCGTATGCTGTGCCCAAAGGCAATCTCCTCATGACCTTTAATATCGATTTGAAAAAAATAAATAAAAAAATCGAATAAATGTCTGAACCAAAGAACAATGTTGCGGTCTTACAGATCTGAGCCATAGAGGCCTGATGATGCATCACCCAAGAGGCACTAATCGCCCTGGATGAACGTGCTTTTAATATGAGAAGGAAGAATTTTCTTCTTTAAGCTGAAGCTTGATCAATCACTTGACAAACCCATTTGGAAAATAGTGGATCTTGACGCTGCCTGTCCATATCTTGGACCCTCTGGCAGTACAAACAAAACCTGTGTTTTGCGAACCTGAGCAGTCGCCCTTAAATAGATTCTGATCACTCTTACTACATCAAGAGACTGTAGTGCTTTCTCTTCCCCAGATTAAGGCTTCTGGGGAGAAAGGAGGAAGAATAATATCTTGGTTTAAATGAAAACCTGTGACCACTTTTGGTAAGAATTCAGGATGAGGACATCAAATCACCTCGTCCCTATACATGATGAAATATGGCTCTTACAAGACAGAGCCATTAGAAGAGTATTGGAAGAAATGGCAAGCAAAAAAAAGATTATCTTTCTTGCCAAAGAACCAAGAGAATTTCTCGTAAGGTTCAAATGGCTGATTTAACAAAGCCAAAAAGACTAATTTTAAATCCTAAGGATTTAGAGGTGCCTTGATAGGGGGAATAAACCGTGTTAGCCCCTGAATAAGCTACGCACCAAGAGTGGGAAGCAAGAGGCCGTAGGAAAAGACATCGACACGGCCTTGATCTGGCTCTTGATAAAAGTCAAAGCCAGCTTCATATCAGATCCATATGCAGGAATCCTGCCTATTGACATACTTCCTGGGGTGCCAACCCCTGGATCCATACCAAGAACGTATGCCTTCCAGATTCTATAGTAAATGACTGGAAGCCGGCTTCCTGGCATTAGTCAAAGTAGACACTACTGAAGGAGATCACCCACGATCTTTTATAGAGTGGGATTCAACAGTCAAACCTGTTAAACTCCTTGTCCGTAAAGTAAGCTGAAATACCACACCCTGTGCAAGAAGGTCTGGCTATAATGGACTTCAACTGCTCTCCTTATGATCTCGATAAATTCAGATCTTCTGGGACCCGCTGGGGCCTCCAGAATCACCTCCTTCTGTTCCTGCTTAATCTTGCGGAGAAGGCGCGGAAGTAGCAGAGCTGGAGGAAATGCATAGATCAGTGAGAACTGATCCCCTGGAAAGACGAATGCGTCTGTTCCGCCTGCTAGTGGACCCCTTGTTTGACAAAGTTGTCGACCTTACTAATGAATGTGGACGTAAATAGGTCCATGTCTGGAGTACCCCATCTGACATATAGCTAGGAAGATGTCGGGGTGAAGAGAACATTCTCCCAGAAATAATTGCTGGCGTCTCAAGTAGTACAATTAGCAAGAAATTTCCAGCAGGCTGGATAATAAAAAAATAAAATAAAGTAAAATAGATGTGTATGTGTCATTAAGTGTCAACAATTATTGTGTCCTTTAGAGACCATAAGTGTCATAACATATCCTAAATGCATAAATCATTAAACAATTGTAACAGCATAAAATTATATAAAGTGCAAGGTGCTAGTGAATAAATTCTGGTAATTGTGACAAACCTATATAAATGAAAAGAAAAGCTTAGTATATAGAAGAAATATGTATACAAAATGTATATATATAAAAAAATATATATAAAAAAATATATAAAAAATCGATTTATCTGTTACACGTATCAAGTCCTCACGTAGTGTAACTGTGATGAAAGGTACATATTACATAGGTGAAAAGATACAAAAAGGTGAAAAAATGTGGTAAAATTTAGCTGTAAAAAAAGCAAAAAATGGAAATAAGAATGATAATTAAAAATATTTAAAAAATTAAAAAGTAGTAAAGAGTGTCCCTCAAAAAGGTGATTATAAATTAGTGGGGTGTCCACTGCGAGTGAAAGTGAAGTAAAGGGTGGAGGAAATTTCAGTTGTTGTTCCCGGTGCTCTGTGGCTATTTTTATGCAGTTGCTCTCACCAGAGTTAGGGCCCCTTCTGGGGTGGATCAACCTTCACAGTATCAGCCACTGTGTAGCTCTCTGGCTGGCCTCTGTTGCAGTTCCGGGAAACCTTCGTTCCTCCGTTCTTATGCCGTGTTAGGTTATATGTAATGAATAAGAGGCATATCCATGGTGCAGTACGTCTTATAAAACTTCGTATTTATTGTATAGGCAAAAATACTACTCACAAACATCCGTTCATATGCTTATATTGAAAAGGAAAGATTCCGTTCGGCTAGCACGCTTTCTGAGTTAGCAGTGTATGCTTCGTGGCCACGCCCTATGCGTTTCGTCATCAAAGACGTCCTCTGGAGCAGCCATTTGCATACACCTTTTCCCATTTATAGGGTGTAGTGTGTCACCACGCATGTGCGGATAATCCCGCGGCCATTTTAATTGAGGGAATGCCCTCTGTTGGTTTTATACTGAAAATTTAAACCACGCATGTGCGGGTAATCCCGCGGCCATTTTACTTGAGGGAATGCCCTCTGAAGATGTAAACATAAATATAAAAGTAAAAGTATGTATTGCCGGGACACACTATTCCCTAATGTATAAGGGAAAATTAACATTCCAAATATTGCATACAGTTTAATGTGAAACGGAGCAAAACAAAAACAAACACTAATTATGTGAAATTAATTAAAACAAATCGAGACCAATTAAAATGTACATAATTTAAATATAACGAAAAAACCTCAATATTATGATAACGATATGTATTAAAATAATTAACATTAAAAATATATTTTATTTATTAGAGATATTCTACCAAAGGTGTGTGTTTGTTACTGGAGGAGGTTATATGAATATTAAGATTGTGGGAGGAGAGTAAAAAATCTTTAATGGGCTAAAAATATTAGAACTGGAGAAAATAAGATATAATAGACTGGAAAAATATAATTGGTGAAAATTATAATTGGTAAAAAATATGAAAATATCATATAAAAAATAATATAAAAAATATATATATATAAAAAGAGTATGAAAAGAGGGAAATGTATGTGATAATAATAATAATAGTAATACTATTTTAAGAAGTAGGTTAAAAAGTAGGTTAGGAAAAAATATTGAAAGGAACCAAACACCAAAATGGTGTGTTCTTAGTACTTATTTGTTACGTTAAGGGGATAGTTTGAAGAGAAGGAGGATGGACTATGCTTTTGTGGATTATTTTTTATACTTTATTGGGAACTTTGAATGAATAACATTCGACCCGTTTGTAAAGTGGATGAATAGGTCCAGGGTGGGGGTAAACTTAAAGATGGATATAGTGGGAATGAATATACCTTTAGTAAAATTAACAGTTAAAAATGCAGGTGTTCTAAGGTTTATGGTTGAATGTATTACATTCGACCTGTATAGAAAATCAAGTAATTAAACATTAAAAATTTGTTAAAAAGCAATTAAGATCTAAATCGATATTCATTCCTGCAGGATGTAAAGTTTCCATGTTAAAAATCCATCTAGTTTCATTCTGTGAGACTTTTATGGTTTTGTCTTCACCCCTCCAATGACCTTTGATTTTGTCAATTGCGTAGAAAATCATTTGTCTGGGGTCCTTATTGTGATAGTCTCTGAAATGCCGTGAGACACTATGTTTGTCAAATCCATTCTTAATGTTAGTAATGTGTTCCCTAATTCTTTCGTGTAGTTCTCGCGTGGTTCTTCCCACATATTGCTTGCGGCAGGGGCATTCTATAACATATGTGACGTGGGTGCTTCTGCAGGAAATAAGTTATTTTATGGGGAAAGTCCTACCATTGGTAGTAGAGGTGAAAGTGGTGGTTTTCCTATTAGTTTTTCTACTTTTACGGCAGGGGAGGCATTGACCGCACTTGAAAAATCCTTTCAAGTGTTTTGCAATCTTTATTTCTCTTGGTGGGTCAATTGTGTTTTTGACCAGTTTCTTAAGTTAGGAGCTTTTCTGTAGATAAAAGAGGGATTATTGGGTAAAAATTGTTTCAGAGTGTCGTCTACTTTCAAAATGGGCCAGTGTTTTTTTATTATTCTTTCTACTTCCTTGTGTTGTCTACTGAAACCCGTGAGGAAAGCTGTCTCTATATTCTTTGTTTTTTTCTTGATTGTTGCATTTTCTAACAGTTTTTTCCTTTCCATTCTTGTTACACTCTCTTTAAGGTTCCGTAACTGTGATTCTTTGTACCCTTTCTTCAAAAATCTTTCAATAATCACTTCGGCTTGTGTATCAAAGTCCTCTCTATTTGTACAGTTTCTATATAATCTCAGGAGTTGCCCTTTGGGTATGTTGCTAATCCAACGTGGATGATGGCAACTTGAGGTGGGTATGTACCCATTCCGATCTGTAGATTTGAAATAAGTCCTTGTACCCAAAGTACCCCCTGATTTAAAAATCTGTAAATCCAGGTAATTGATGCTCCATTCATCCCAGTTTCCTGTGAAAGTAATGTCATATATATTCTGGTTAATTTCCTCTAGAAAAGATTGTAGTCACATTATCCCTGTAAAGATGTGGGGGGGGGGAGAAATGTTAGGGTCACATTATCCCCATTAACCACTTTTGCACACTGTGAGTGGGCTTACTCATCACCGGTGTTGTCATTTATGCACAGAGAGAGCGTGGCAGTAACTGACGATGCCGTACAGTGTCACTGCATGTTGTGCAATGCCATACTGTGCCATCGCACGGCGTGTGATGATCATGTACGGCATGCAATAGAGTCCACAGGACTTACTGTCCCCCATCACCCAGCTATATAGCCCACAGTCCTTACTGTCTCCTATCATCACCCAGCTATAGAGCCCCCAGGACTTACTGTCCTACATCCTCACCTGGCTAAGTAAGTCCCCTGGGCTCTATAGCTGGAATGTGATAGAGGACAGCAAGGCCTGTGGGCTCTATATGGAGTGGCCACCTCATCCCTTTAACCTCTTCCCGCCCACCAAGTGATGGCTGGGTGGCACGGGGTGACCTTGATCTACGTAAAGAGCCGTGGCTCTTTAACCATGCGATTGGCTGTGTCCAATCACAGCCAGTCACATGTAAACATGGAGATGCCGGTAGTCAAAAGAGTGTGAGGAGAGGAGAGGAGAGCCGATCAGCAGCATCTCGTCACAGAGGACATCTAAGGATGTAATCAGGGCACTCCTCACCAGTGCCCAGATTACAAGTGCCAGCAATGCCACTGCCAGCAATCAGTGCCCACAACTGGCACCAATCTGTGCCCACAAGTGCCAGAAATCAGTGGCCAGTGATGGCTATCCGTGCTGCCCATCAGTGCCGCCTATCAGTGCAGCATATTCATGGCTCCTCATCAGTGGAGAAAAATTACTTATTTACAAAATTTACTGACAGAAACTAAGAAAAACGTTTTTTTTTTTTTTCAAACTTTTTGGTCTTTTTTCCTAAAAAAATAAAGAATGTAAAAACCCAGGAGTGATTAAATACCACCAAGAGAAAGCTCTATTTGTGTGAATAAAATAATACAAATTTCACAGTTACAGTGTAGAATGACCACGCAATTGTCATTCAAAGTTTGACAGCGGTGAAAGCTGAGAAATGGCCTGGAAGGGGATGCAAGTGCCCTGTATTGAGGTGGTTAAACCTGAACACATTAGTTACACAGATAATGTGGCTGATTAAGGTGGTAATTAAACTCACTTGGTGCCTTCTCTGCATGTTATTAGCCTCAGAACCTGTGTAATTCATATGTGTTTGGGTTTAAAGGGATGAGGCGGCAACCTTAGCTCTATAGCCGGTTGATGGGGGACAGCAAGTCCTGTGGGCTCTATTGCTGGGCGATGATGGGGGACAGCAAGTCCTGTAGACTATCGCATGCCATACCGGGTCATCAGGTGCCATGTGCTGCCACTGTATGGAATTGTCAGATTCTGCCTCACTTTCTAATGGACAGAGCACCGGCGAGGATGATTATGTCCGCTCAGTGTGCACATTGTATATTCTGCCCTCTCCCCCTGCAAAAGTCCTTTCTTTATGCGTGAGGTGATTGTCACTGCAATCTATTGTTCGCTGAGATTTTAAGTTGAAAAGAACCAGAAATCACTTTTAGCAGAAGTTGATTTTTGGGGATAATGTGACCCCCAATACTCACTACTCCCCCCCCCCCCTTGTAGACCCACACCACACTGGGGAGTGTGCAAGCAGCATCTTTGGGGCAGTTTGCGAGTGGTGTATGCACTGCTCCTCCACTGCTCCTGCCCATTGGAATGCCAATGCACCACTTTAACAGCGGTAAAGCACTGCTAAATATAGCGCCGCTTTACGGCTACCACCCCCACCTCCCAGTGTGAAAGGGCTCTTAGGGCATTGTCACGGAGCCAATTACTACTTTGTATAGAGCAAGGCAGAATATGATAGTCAAATTCTACCGCCATGCTTTATAATGTGTTCAGCGAATAACGCCTCCTGCACTTTACAATGCCTCCAACAATCTGCACACGCGCAGTACGCAACGTCACTCCAGCTGGTCTCCCGATAAGCTGGAGAGACGTCACCACTGTGCATGCATGCTTCATCAGAGGCATTATGCGATAGAACACAGGCCTCCAGCTGCCTCCAAGTTACCCATCAACACTGCAGGATGAGCATATACACCACTATCCCCAGGGGAAAATAGCACTGTGATGTAAAGGACAGACAGAGGAGCATGGTACTGAGCCAAAACTGACGCAGAGGAGGATACGGAGGAAGAGAAAGGGAGGTAGGAGACGGCGCAGCAGACATTCCCTGATCTTCCAGCTGTCGTCTCTCCTTTCTTCTGACCTCCATTCTTTCACACATTCACCCCATCCAGGTATCTCTTTGGAACCTTCCTGTTCCTGGGCGCCAGCCTTCTAGCAATCTTCACAGCTTCGCTGCAGGTCTGCAAAGAAAAAAGGACAAAAGTTAGTTTTTCTGCCCAAAACCAGTTTGCTAGTTTTAAACCCTTCAAATCCCTCCCCCTTGCAGTCCAATAACCCCTTGCTCTACTCCGGGCATTGCTACACCTTTACTAGACACCTTGGGGTAGATTTACAAAAGCTGCAGCATTCAGAATCTGGTGCAGCTTAGCCAATCAGCTTCTAGCCTGAGCTGCTTCAGTTAGGGTTTGGCAATAAAACTAAAACTTTGCAAAAGTGAGCCTGATTTTGCACGCTCCAGCTTTAGTAAATAAACCCCCTAGTCTTAACCCAATAACCCCCTTACCAAAGGTGTCTCTCAATTCCGGATCAGGGAAAATCCTTTCATTGTTCCCATCCCATACAGTCAGTCCACCAATCAACACTGATAGAAATAAGAGGAAGAAAAAAAATACAAAATATTAAAAAGGATCACTCCAGGATGAATCAATACGGATACAAGTTATATAAAATTAAAGGAGGAGGTCCACCCATCCCTGCAAAAATTATAAGCCAGCAGCTACACATACTGCAGCTGACGACTTTTAATAATGGGACACTTACCTGTCCTGGAGTCTAGCGATGTTGGCACCGCTTATGATGTTTCCATCAGCTGTCAGGTGCTGCTTCTGTCACCATTGCAGGTGAGGGAACCCGGCAGTGAAGCCTTACGGCTTCACACTGGGAACCCTACTGTGCATGCGCGAGGCATTGCTGCTCTCTCCTACTGGCCTGGCGGCAGAGGGAGAAGCAGGGAGCCGAGCTGCTGGCGCAATTTGCCACGGGCCGGACGTGAGAACAGAATACTTTATCAAAATGGTATCCACTCCCCTCGAAAGGTGCTAAACGTGGCACTTCGGGGGGGGGGGGGGGGGTGTGATGTAGTGAGGATCCAATAGCTCCCCCCATTGAGAGAGAGAGACAGCGCCCCACACACAGAGAGAGAGAGCGAGCCCCGAGAGAGAGACAGCGCCCCCAGAGAGAGAGAGAGAGAGAGAGACAGCGCCCCCACAGAGAGAGAGAGACAGCGCCCCCACAGAGAGAGAGAGACAGCGCCCCCACAGAGAGAGAGACAGCGCCCCCACAGAGAGAGAGACAGCTCCCCCACAGAGAGAGAGACAGCTCCCCCACAGAGAGAGAGAGAGCGCCCCCACACAGAGAGAGAGAGAGCGCCCCCACACAGAGAGAGAGAGAGCGCCCCCACACAGAGAGAGAGAGAGCGCCCCCACAGAGAGAGAGAGAGCGCCCCCACAGAGAGAGAGAGAGCGCCCCCACAGAGAGAGAGAGGGAGAGAGAGACACAGCGCCCCACAGAGAGAGAGAGAGACTCTCTCGCGCGGCTCTCTCAAAGAGAGAGAGGATGCCCCCACAGAGAGAGAGACACAGCGCCCCGCAGAGAGAGACACAGCGAGAGACACAGAGCCCCGCAGAGAGAGAGAGAGAGACACAGAGCCCCACAGAGAGAGAGACTCTCGCTCGCTCTCTCTCTTTCGCTCTCTCTCTTTCGCTCTCTCTCTCTCGCTCTCTCTCTCTCGCTCTCTCTCTCTCGCTGTCTCTCTCTCGCTGTCGCTGTCTCTCGCTCGCTCGCTCTCCCTCGCTCGCTCTCCCTCGCTCGCTCTCTCCTCGCTCGCTCTCTCGCTCTCCCTCGCTCGCTCTCTCGCTCTCCCTCGCTCGCTCTCTCCCCCTCGCTCTCCCTCTCTCTCTCGCTCGCCCTCACTCTCTGTCTCTCTCTCGCTCTCTCTCTCTCGCTGTTTCTCTCGCTCTCTCTCGCTCGCTGTCTCTCTCGCTCTCTCTCGCTCGCTGTCTCTCTCGCTCTCTCGCTGTCTCTCTCTCGCTAGCTCTCTTGCTCTCCCTCGCTCGCTGTCTCTCTCCCTCGCTCGCTCTCCCTCTCTCTCGCTCTTTCGCTCGCTCTCTCTCGCTCTCTCTCTTGCTCGCTCTCTTTCGCTCGCTCTCGCTCTCTCTCTTTCGCTCGCTCTCTCTCGCTCTCTCTCTTGCACACTCTCTTTCGCTCGCTCTCTCTCTTCCGCTCGCTCTCCCTCGCTCTCGCTCGCTCTCTCTCTTTCGCTCGCTCTCGCTCTCTCTCTTTCGCTCGCTCTCCCTCGCTCTCGCTCGCTCTCTCTCTTTCGCTCGCTCTCGCTCTCTCTCTTTCGCTCGCTCTCCCTCGCTCTCTCTCTTTCGCTCGCTCTCCCTCGCTCTCTCTCTTTCGCTCGCTCTCCCTCGCTCTCTCTCTTTCGCTCGCTCTCCCTCGCTCTCTCTCTTTCGCTCGCTCTCCCTCGCTCTCTCTCTTTCGCTCGCTCTCCCTCGCTCTCTCTCTCTTTCGCTCACTCTCGCTCTCCCTCGCTCGCTCTCTCTCCCTCGCTCTCTCACTCTCTCTCCCTCGCTCTCTCACTCTCTCGCTCGCTCTCTCACTCTCTCGCTCGCTCTTTCGCTCTCTCGCGCTCTTTTGCTCGCTCTCTCGCGCTCTTTCGCTCGCTCTCGCTCTCTTTCGCTCGCTCTCTCTCGCTCTCTTTCGCTCGCTCTTTCGCTCGCTCGCTCTTTCGCTCGCTCTTTCGCTCGCTCGCTCTTTCGCTCGCTCTCTCTCTCTTGCTCTTTCGCTCGCTCTCTCTCGCTCTCTCTTGCTCTTTCGCTCGCTCTCTCTCTCGCTCTCTCTTGCTCTTTCGCTCGCTCTCTCTCTCTCGCGCTCTCTCTCTCGCCCCTCTCGCTCGGCCCTCTCGCTCTCTCTCTCACACACGCGCACGCTCTCTCTCGCGCGCGCTCTCCCTCGCTCGCTCTCCCGCTCTCCCTCGCTCGCTCTCTCCCTCGCGCTCTCCCTCGCTCTCTCTCCCTCGCGCTCTCCCTCGCTGTCTCTCTCCCTCGCTCTCTCTCCCTCGCGCTCTCCCTCGCCGTCTCTCTCGCGCTCTCCCTCGCCGTCTCTCTCTCGCTCTCCCTCGCCGTCTCTCTCTCGCTCTCCCTCGCCGTCTCTCTCTCGCTCTCCCTCGCCGTCTCTCTCTCGCTCTCCCTCGCCGTCTCTCTCTCGCTCTCCCTCGCGCTCTCCCTCGCTGTCTCTCTCTCGCTCTCTCCCTCGCTGTCTCTCGCTCTCCCTCGCTGTCTCTCGCTCTCCCTCGCGCTCTCTCTCTCACGCTGTCTCTCTCGCTGTCTCTCTCGCTGTCTCTCTCTCTCTCGCTAGCTCTCTCGCTCGCTCTCCCTCGCTCGCTCTCTCCCTCCCTCGCTCTCTCCTCCCTCGCTCTCTCTCCCTCCCTCGCTCTCCCTCGCTCGCTCTCCCTCGCTCGCTCTCCCTCGCTCTCTCTCCCTCGCTCTCTCCCTCGCTCGCTCTCCCCCTCTCTCTCGCTCTCCCTCGCTCGCTCTCTCGCCCTCGCGCTGTCTCTCTCTTGCTGTCTCTCTCTCGCTCGCTGTCTGTCTCTCTCGCTCTCTCTCGCTGTTTCTGTCGCTCTCTCTCTCGCTCTGTCTCTCTCTCTCTTTCGCTCTCTCTCTCTCGCGCTCTCTCTCGCTGTCTCTCTCTCTCTCGCTCTCCCTCTCTCTCCCTCGCTCTCTCTCGCTCCCTCGCTCTCTCTCTCCCTCGCTCTCCCTCTCTCTCTCTCTCTCCCTCGCTCTCTCTCGCTCCCTCGCTCTCTCTCTCCCTCGCTCTCTCTCTCCCTCGCTCTCTCTCTCCCTCGCTCTCTCTCCCTCTCTCTCTTTCGCTCGCTCTCTTGCTCTCTCTCTTTCGCTCGCTCTCTCTTTCGCTCGCTCTCCCTCGCTCTCTCTCTCTTTCGCTCGCTCTCTTTCGCTCGCTCTCTTTCGCTCGCTCTCGCTCTCTCTTTCGCTCGCTCTCTTTCGCTCGCTCTCGCTCTCTCTTTCGCTCGCTCTCTCTTTCGCTCGCTCTCTCTTTCGCTCGCTCTCGCTTTCTCTTTCGCTCGCTCTCTTTCGCTCGCTCTCGCTCGCTCTCTCTCTCACTGGCTCTCTCTCTCGCGCGCTCTCTCTCTCTTGCTCTTTCGCTCGCTCTCTCTCTCGCTCTTTCGCTCGCTCTCTCTCGCTCTCTCTCTCGCGCTCTCAGAGAGAGCGCGCGAGAGCGCGTGAGAGAGTCGCGCGCTCGCTCTCTCGCCCCTCTCGCTCGGCCCTCTCGCTCTCTCTCACACACGCACGCTCTCGCTCGCTTTCTCTCTCGCTCGCTCTCTCTCTCTCGCGCGCGCGCTCGCTCTCTCTCTCTCTCTCTCGCGCGCGCGCTCGCTCTCTCTCTCTCTCTCGCGCGCGCTCTCTCCCTCTTTCGCTCGCTCTCTCTCTCTCGCGCGCTCTCTCAGAGAGAGCGCGCGAGAGAGAGTCGCGCTCGCTCTCTCGCCCCTCTCGCTCTCTCTCACACACGCACGCTCTCGCTCGCTTTCTCGCTCTCGCACGCTCTCGCTCGCTTTCTCGCTCTCGCTCGCTTTCGCTCTCTCTCGCTCTTTCGCTCTCTCTCGCTCGCTCTCTCTCCCTCGCTGTCTCTCTCTCTCCCTCGCCGTCTCGCTCTCCCTCGCCGTCTCTCTCTCGCTGTCTCTCGCTCTCCCTCGCGCTCTCTCTCTCTCGCTAGCTAGCTCTCTCGCTCTCTCCCTCGCGCGCGCTCTCTCTCTCCCTCGTTCTCTCTCCCTCGCTCTCCCTCCCTCGCTCTGCCTCGCTCTCTCTCTCCCTCGCTCTCTCTCTCGCTGTCTCTTGCTCTCTCTCTCTCGCTCACTCTCTCTCGCTCTCTCTTTCGCTCGCTCTCTCTCGCTCTCCCTCGCTCTCTCTCTTTCGCTCGCTCTCCCTCGCTCGCTCTCTCTCTCGCTCTTTCGCTCGCTCTCCCTCGCTCTTTCGCTCGCTCTCTCTTTCTCTCTCTCGCGCGCGCTCTCTCTCTCTCGCGCTCTCTCGTGCTCTTTCGCTCGCTCTCTCTTTCGCTCGCGCTCTCTCAGAGAGAGCGCGTGAGAGAGTCGCGCGCTCGCTTTCTCGCTCGGCCCTCTCGCTCTCTCTCACACACGCACGCTCTCGCTCGCTTTCTCTCTCTCGCTCGCTCTCTCGCGCGCTCTCTCTCTCTCGCGCGCTCTCTCTCTCTCTCGCGCGCTCTCGCTCTCTCTCTCGCGCGCTCTCGCTCTCTCTCTCGCGCGCTCTCGCTCTCTCTCTCTCTCTCGCGCGCTCTCGCTCTCTCTCGCGCGCTCTCGCTCTCTCTCGCGCGCTCTCGCTCTCCCTCGCTCGCTCTCTCCCTCGCTCTCCCCTCTCTCTCGCCCTCGCTCTCTCTCTCGCCCTCGCTCTCTCTCTCGCCCTCGCGCTGTCTCTCTCTCGCTCGCTGTCTCTCGCTGTTTCTCTCGCTCTCTCTCGCTCTCCCTCGCTCTCTCTCTCTTTCGCTCGCTCTCCCTCGCTCTCTCTCTCTTTCGCTCGCTCTCCCTCGCTCTCTCTCTCTTTCGCTCGCTCTCCCTCGCTCTCTCTCTCTTTCGCTCGCTCTCCCTCGCTCTCTCTCTCTCTTTCGCTCGCTCTCCCTCGCTCTCTCTCTCTTTCGCTCGCTCTCCCTCGCTCTTTCGCTCGCTCTCTCTTTCGCTCGCTCTCTCTTTCGCTCGCTCTCTCTCGCGCTCTTTCGCTCGCTCTCTCTTTCGCTCGCGCTCTCTCAGAGAGAGCGCGTGAGAGAGTCGCGCGCTCGCTTTCTCGCTCGGCCCTCTCGCTCTCTCTCACACACACGCACGCTCTCGCTCTCTCGTGCGCTCTCTCTCTCTCTCCCTCGCTCGCGCGCTCTCTCTCCCTCGCTCGCGCGCTCTCTCTCCCCGCTCGCGCGCTCTCTCTCTCCCTCGCTCGCGCGCTCTCTCTCTCCCTCGCTCGCGCGCTCTCTCTCCCTCCCTCGCTCGCGCGCTCTCTCTCCCTCGCCCTCCCGCTCTCTCTCTCGCCCTCGCGCTCTCTCTCTCGCCCTCGCGCTCTCTCTCTCTCGCTGTCTCTCTCTCGCTCGCTGTTTCTCTCGCTCTCTCTCGCTGTTTCTGTCGCTCTCTCTCTCGCTCTGTCTCTCTCTTTCGCTCTCTCTCTCTTTCGCTCTCTCTCTCTCGCGCTCTCTGTCTCTCTCGCTGTCTCTCTCTCGCTCTCCCTCGCTCGCTCTCCCTCTCTCTCTCCCTCGCTCTCTCTCTCCCTCGCTCTCTCTCTCCCTCGCTCTCTCTTGCTCCCTCTCTCTCGCTCTCGCTCTCTCTCTCGCTCGCTCTCTCTCTCCCTCGCTCGCTCTCTCTTTCGCTCGCTCTCTCTTTCGCTCGCGCTCTCTCTCGCTCTCTCTCTCTCGCGCGCGCTCTCTCTCTCTCTCTCACTGGCTCTCTCTCGCGCGCTCTCTCTCTCGCTCTTTCGCTCGCGCTCTCAGAGAGAGCGCGCGAGAGCGCGTGAGAGAGTCGCGCGCTCGCTCGGCCCTCTCGCTCTCTCTCACACACGCACGCTCTCGCTCGCTTTCTCTCTCTCTCTCGCTCTCTCTCTCTCGCTCTCTCTCTCTCGCGCGCGCGCTCTCTCTCTCTCTCGCGCGCTCTCTCTCTCTCGCGCGCTCTCTCTCTCGCTCGCTCGCTCTCTCGCGCTCTCTCTCTCTCTCGCTCGCGCTCTCTCTCTCTCTCGCTCGCGCTCTCTCTCTCGCGCGCTCTCTCTCTTTCGCTCGCGCGCTCTCTCTCTCTCGCGCTCTCTCTCTCTCGCTCTCTCGCTCGCTCTCTCGCTCTCTCTCTTTCTTTCGCTCTCTCTCTCTTTCGCTCGCTCTCCTCTCGCTCTCTTTCGCTCGCTCTCTCTTTCGCTCGCTCTCTCTCGCTCGCTCTCT